>NW_026901568.1:1130000-1215000 GCF_033783945.1 Neopsephotus bourkii
TGGTGAAGCATTTATATAGTTTATTCTATATTTGAACCATAATAAATTACATCCATTTTTTTACAAGAATTGTAACTGACATGCTGTCAGAGCTGTACATGTACAGCCTTAGAAATATACATAATACTTTGAAAGCTGTCACATTCGGTACAGTTGTAAACATCACCCTGGGTTACCAAACTGTTATCTTTAGGTTTACTTCTTCGGATAAACCATGGGATCTTTGCACATTTCAACCAGAGAAAAATCAATTCTCTCTCAAACAGTTGCACAGTAGTTTGCCACCCGTGCTTAAGTGCACAGCCTCATACTAGCTGAATTCTAGTTTGTGTCTGTTTGCAAAATATCCACAGTCATGGACATTTTAGTTTGGTCTGGGGAAACACTAAAGTGACTCGTTGTCCTCCCTCATGCTGGAATTTTTCAATCCAAAAGTGCCACTATGGTTCTGAATGAATAATTTTGCTGAAGAATATTTAGATGTATGTACTACATTACAATGCTATTACTATGGTGTCACTTCTATAGACTGATCCTTATGAAATGCTTCTACTGTGTAAAAAGTTTACAGTTTTTAATAAATCTGTTGAATTGTTTAAAAATATTATTGGAGATTGATAGTTTTGTTATGGGATTCTCTAGGAGGGTTCAAGTTCTACAGGAATACCATTACTCTTGATTATGTTCTTTAGGATGCTGAAATTAAGTTACCTCAGATGTTACCTTATAACTGAAATTATTTTCATTTTACTCCCTTGTATACATTCTTTCCTGTTTCAAAGTAGAAACCAAATGCAAAAAGAATAAGGGTTTCCTACTGGAAATTTAATATAACTAATTAATAAACTCTACCTTGGCCTTGAATGAAGAGGATTTTAAACAGAGCTGTGATTCAGCTGCAGAAAGTGTGGTTAAATTGTGTCAACCTCTGCCTCCAAAAGAATTTGGCCAGGATCCTGCATTGAGTTATCTGCCCCAAAACAAACCCAAGGGCTTCACTGGGTCTCAGACTGCTGCAGGGGTCCTGCAAGACTTGCTGGGCTAGATGAAGCTAACTTTGGGGAAACAAAATGCTTTAACAGCTTTTTCCATGGGGTTTTTATGTCCTGAAGAGAGCCTGGAGCTTTGTGACTGGTGGCATAGTGCACTGTTTCTGCCCATTAGGTAGCAGAAGTGGGGGCAGGTGCTGATGGCTCTATATGAAAGAGGTTTCTGGGTCTGGTTGAAGCCAAGCTTGAGGCCTCAGGGAACCAGAAGGCAAAAAAAATAAGGTAGAGGAAACAGGTCAGCTCCCATGTGGGAATGGACCTCGGAAACTGGGTGAAATTCAGGTGCCTCCACCTCAGCTGGCTCCATCTCCTTTTGGGGCAGCCCCTAACAGCCTGACACTGCTGTCAGGTAATGTCATGGGTTTTTTCCACTTCAGGTGGTAGAGGTCTACACCAGAAAACCATCTTCTTGGATGGACTTGGATTCTTCTTCACCAAAAAGCATGAGCAAGTCTTCCCATTCTTTGTAGCTCTGTTTATTTGAGGTCTGGTAGTGTCAAATGGCATCGGGGGTCCCAGTGTGGTGGGTTCTGTCTCACTGAGAGAAAAGGAGGTGCCAAGCCCCAAGAGCAACCACCACTGCACACAGCAACGCTTATGCTGTTGTTACAGTTAATTTCCTCCTCTCTTTGAACCATCTAAATTCAGCATGCATTATCCTTCTGTTATTTATGTAAATGTTTAGATTAGGTAATATTTTATTCTACAGTGAATGACACCATAATCCCCCTTATTCTTTTCCTTTATCATAAATATTTAGTTTGTTTTTAGCTTGTGGGACTAAACACAACGTTTTCATTACTGTAAAATCTTCCCCTTTTCTTCTCCTGCAAGCATCCCTGGTCCCCTGGCAGTACTCTGCCTCCCAGAACATGCTAATATTGCTTGCATTACTGCAGGATTACCACAGTGAAGTATACACTTGGTATTATAATTCATAATGTTGCTTTAAAAGATTAACCACTCCCACGGCTGTGTCTGGTAATTACAGAGCAGACTTTTTTATTTAACAAAGAGCAGTGTGCACAAAATGACTGGCAAGGAGGTGTTTGGGGTGTGCTTTGTTTTTCAACCTCAGAGAAAACCAGATGCAAAATTGATAAAGGAATACAAGAGTGGGTTTTAAGCTGAGATATTTCAGTATATTAGTAATTTAATGGATTTACATGAAGGAGATGGCACATTGGGCCCTGGAATGTCACAGACTGATGCAGTTGGCAATTGCTAGCTCAGAATACTTCCATGAACAAATCCAAAATGATGAATAGACTTTCTGGAGTTTTCCAGGCAAGTGAGTGAGCTGGTGAAGAGCAATAGTTACTTTAGCCTGTCAAGGTTCATTCTTTTTCAAAACTCCAGTCCTCCCTTGATGCCTTCTAATGGTTTTTTGAAACACCAAAATGTTTTTGCATGAACAACATTACCCATTGTGCTTTAGTTAAATGCATTTCAATGTCAGACATAGTCCTGGTTTGAAATTGCCTGCTACCTACCCCTTCCTGAGAGGATCTCCAGGGAGGGCAGCCAGATTGACTTTAATCGGCCAAAGACAGAGAATGGGTTCTTAATGCAATAAACCAATTGAGTATGCAAAGTCACATTAATATGTGGGACCTTGATCAGGTTTTATTAAAGGATCAAGAAATGGTTTAATTGCTGAGTGACAAGAGCATGTGTTTGTTAAATTGCTTATTTGTATTTATTTCAGATCCTTGGGGAACATGGTAATTCGTCCCATTGTTGTTTGAAAATGTGGGTCTGGCACCCAAACTAACTGCACACAACAGACACTGGTCTTGTACCAAGTGTTGTTTCATTAATATTTACCACACTCCCATTTGGCGAGGATGGCAGCCCTAAGAGCAGCAAAGTGGGATTCTTCCTTCAGTCTCTCCTCGCTTGGCTTGTCCAGAGCCAGTCACGCTGTGACAAAGTTGGAAATCTTGTACTTAAATGAGGAGTCACTCACTGTCTGTTAAATGAAAGTAGTTTTTAAAGGCTGCTGAATGGTAGAGCAACACTTAACGGATTGTTCTTGCTTTCACAGCTGGAGATGTAATGGTTGCACGCTCTTACAGAAAACTCCTAAAAGATCTCAGAGCCTGAGGCAAAGCCCATTGAAGCTGTTTGTGTCTTTCCATTCTTTGGACTGGCCTTTGATCAGGCACTAATACATAGCAATAGCTTTCCTATACCTTTTCTGAATGGGGTTTTAGAGTAGAATTGTTCCCTGCTATAGGGTTGCAGCAGTCCTGAGGATAGATCTGCTTTCTTGGCTGGAGCTGATCAGAAGCCTCGATGGTACAATGATGCCTGGCACTCCGTGCTGGGAAGTATTAAGTTTGCTGTGAATTTACTTGAAAAGTCCCTGGCTAGCAATCATTCTAAATATAAAATTTCCTGACATCCTAATACTTCTTTTCTCTCGATTCTTGCCTTACTTTGGAAGGTCAGTTTTCCATCCAGAAGCACCACCTGGAAAAGCTTTCCTTCCTGTTTTCTCTAAATTAGCAATTTAAAATACCTTTTTTGATGGAGGAGAATAGACAGTTGCTGATGATTTAGGTTCTAACCAGCTTTCCAGTTCAGTATCCAGCATTGTAGAATGCATCTACTTCTGTAGAAGGAGCCTAGGAATAGTCGTATCAATATACATTACAGGCTTGTCATAACTCACTCATTTCCTATTTCAAACAGGAGGAAATATACTTGAACATATCTGTTGTATCTGTCAAGACTTCTCATTTGTCAAACTATTAGTGGTCCCTCTGTCAACATAAATAAATCTGTCCATAAATCTTGACAGGTATAATCATTTGTTGCATTTGAAAGGCAAGTCTCTAACATTAGACCCCTTTTGATTCCTAACATGATTATCTTTGAAGAAAGACATTTCAGATGCCTTCTGAATCTGGCCTCTGTCAAATGATTTCTCCGCTCTTGCTGAGTTATCTACTCTTACGAAGTAAGCAAAGGCATAGTTCCTGCTGTCAACTCTTTTGAAGACCACACGAATCATTGGCATTGTTGCGGCTCTGAGGCCCTACCCTGCAAGCATTTATGTTCCTGTTTGTCAGACTATGCTCCCAGTATGCTTATTGCTCTTTACAACTAGGTTTCTCATTCCTATTCTGAGCCATTCTTCTGGCACCAAGTTGCCCTTTACTTTTGGGAAGCTATCAAAGAATATTCTTTGAAGGTATTCCATCTAACACTGCCGATCTTTGCAGCACTGTTGCTGTTGGCAAACAATCCATACCCATATAAGAGAATTAAGTCTCTGAAATGGCCATTTAAATATGGGCTCGAAATGGCTGTTTAAATATGGGCTAGCATAACTTAAGATTGAATTCCATAATACCAACACGCACTTTGCAAGCTCCCTTGCTGCTCTGTGGCACACTGAGGAGCTTCAGCCTTACAAGGCTCTCCAGAGAGATATGAAGTGACCTTGTTTCTGTGCTTGATGGCCTTATGTTTGTAATTTTGTCTGCCTTATTAAGTTAACAGCTATCCAGCATTCACCAAGCTGGAATATGAAGTGAGGGTCTTTGGCCAGGTTTCGGTGTCTCAGCAGACAGCTCTGGCATATGACCCAGAAATTGGTCAGTGCACAACTGCCAGAAGGCAACCAGCAAGTCCACAGCTTGCATGGCTTCATAACATTCCCTGCCACATGGAAAACCTAAAGCACATGCTTTTGCAAATAAGAATGCACCAGGAGGCTGCTATGGCTGGATTTGTGGGAACTACACTGAATCTCCTGGGAGCTCCTACATGAACTGTGGTACTTGGTACCCAAGCTCCTGTGTGTCACAGGCATGCTCAGCTTACACAGCCATGGCAAATTAGCTAGTGAGTGCTGAGGATCCCAAGACTAATGTGTTCCCTTCAGTCCTCTGAAGACAGGAAAACTAGTGTCTTTCTTAAAATGTATTTAAAGTTCTTCATATTCCCTCTTTTAACTTTCCACTCCTTCAAATCATCTGTGGTTTGCTGCAGCAAAGATTTTTAATTGACAGAATTTCAGCTTGTGCTCTAAAGAGACTCATTACTTCACAGGTCCTTTAGCTTCACGGGGCCTTGATACCACATGGGATATTTCCAGCTTTCTTCAGTGGATCCTTACCACTGAAATTAAGGTTTTTTGATGAGTTGCAGAAGAAGCCTATTTACCAGTAACAATTATTTCAGAGACATATCCTTTTGCTCCGGACTTTATGACGCTTTATACAGGATGTCCAGATGCAGAGTGTCAAAATGCAGCTGTGAGATAAGGTTACCATCTGATTCACAGCTCTCAATGCAGACAGTTATTAAACAGCATTTTTTTTTCCATGTTGAGTCACAATTTAGGATAATATTTTACTGGAGCTGACAATATGCCAGAGCCTTAGATATCTATACTCACATGGTAGGTTGGGAGTAAGGGAGGGAGTTCAGTCCTTCACTTCAAGACAGGGAATCTAGAGAAGTATTTAGTTACATTTGTGTACCAAGTCGGTTCTAATTAAAACAGTTAGAAATATTTAGTCAAAGAAGACAGCTGTCAATAACCCTGCTGACAAAACACAGTAAGACTCTTGGTTTGTGTAAACCTGTTGAAGCCAAGGAGATAAGCACCTTGCTTTTATAGTGCTGCATGATATGGGTCATGTGCTTAAAAGCAGAATACAAGATCATCCTGGTTCAAACCATCACCCACATGTCTTGATGCCACTGGAGGGTCTGCAGGACTCTGCAGCCTCCACATGAGAGCTTCTGAGGGTCTGAATTATGGAGGTAGATGCATAGATTAATCTACAACCTAGCCTTTTGCATCTGTGCCTATCAGTGCTCCCTGTACAACCAGCATCCACTAGATCTCACCTCTGCTGTTTCTGGTTTTCTTTCTCCTGGCCAGGAAGGATGCTGGGCTCTACAGCTTCCTTTTCTGTTGACTGGCAAGATGGTACTTTGTCAGGTAACTGCTGTTGCCACCAACTGCAAAGCTCACTGCATCTAGAGTATAATGACACCTTCTAAGCGCTTCTTTTATGCGTTAACCTACTTGGAAGCAGAGGCTTATGTGCAAATTCTCTCTGTATTTTGTGAAGCCTGGAACAGAAGCCAGATCTGAGCTGAATTTCCCCCTTCCAAGAGCCAGCTGAATCAAAATTCCCTGATGCAGACATCCCCAAATTTTATGGGTGCAAAAGATGTCTTGATCCAAATTTTGCAGTTTGCTCCCATCTCTGCTTAAAACATAAAATGTATGTTTTTAGGGAAAAAGGATATAAACATCTTGTTCATGTTTGAGCTGAGAATGTCTTTTTTCTGTAGGCTGTCAACACAACTTCAAATGCATGCAGCCTGTCCAATCTGACAGACAATTTGCATATTTGTGGAATGCTAATGCCAAGTTACTGTATACATTTGTACATGAAAGCATTAGAAAGTTTGAAGGATTAAAGGTGGAAATGTATCCCCCTCGGCCTCGATTAAAGATCAAGACAGCACATCAATAGATGGCTGACAAATAACTGCTGCTTTGCCGTTTGGAATGGCTTAACCCAAAAATAATAAAATCCAAGCTATTTCCTAGGACATAAATAGCTGAGGGCTTTACACGTGCTAATTGCTGGAGCATTGTTTTAGCCTTTTGAGAGTGTAATGTGGAGTCTGGCACATTCAGTGTGAGCTCTCTGACACAGCGACCCTCTTTTGTTTCTCCAGTAGCTGTCTCCCTGGGACACAGCTAGAGCTTCAAGGGCCACCCCAGTGTAAACACGTAAGTGTCAGTTTCTAGGGCTGTACCTTCTTCAGTTTGCTTTTGGGTCCTGGAAATTTCTTTGAGGCCAGATGGAGGTGCTTGGCCCATGTAAAAGTGACTTAGTTTGCCATGAGATGGGTGTCAGGAGGAGCAGCAGCAGGTGCTCCACGGTTTTCCATAGAAAGATGCTTGCTTGGCTGCATGCGTCAAGATATATTTTAGAGCCTGGCTCTAGACACACTGATTTGAAAATGGAGACTTTGAGTCTTAAAAACAAAATATGCTGAAGAACGGATTTGCATGGCTCCTCCTAAGGATCAAAACCTGATATTATTTATTTTACTTGTACTAAAAAATAACTTCAGTAAGATGTTCTGTGTTGGCCAATGGGTATAATTTAGGACCAGACATTGGCAGCACAGGACAGAGAAAGCGGGAGCTAGTCAAATCTTTCCCCCAGTCTTTGATCCAAAACATGAATATTGCTTTGATTCAGAAAGAGTTTGGCCAGCCTTTTTCGCAAACGGTTGCATGTCTCTGCGCTTTCTGGCTGGGGGAAGTGGAAGTGGCAAAGCCTCAGATACCTGGGAACCAAGAGCTGAAAACTCTCCTGGAAACTTCTCATGGTCTAACAAAATTCCCTGGCCAGCTTCCAGCCTGAGCGGATACAGACAACAGCCAAACTGAACCACCAGATCTGTCAGGATTCAGTCATCATTTAGGAAAGAAGGCTGGGATTTTCGAGGGAGTTTATAAGAGCTGGACACCCAAATCTGTTTAAATCCCAATGGGAGTTTTGCCCCTCAATTTCTTGTACTCTACTGAAAATTCTTGTCTACTCTCTTCAAATATTTTGAAGACCTTGGGCAACATTTTCATTGTAGATACACCTCTCCACTAAAATTACATAAGCACAAAACCTTAGATGCAGTTGCTGCAAGTGGGCAATTTAACACACCTACCCCAAAAGCCCCAGGTTACACCAGAAGTCTTAACCACAGAGAGCTCTGTGCTGTCACAAGACAGGTGTAACTCTAGGTACCCCAGTTTGAAAACTTCAGCCTTAATGCGTTGAGAAAAAGTATGTTGTTGTTTTAAAGCGCATTACTCAGAGGCTGAGATGCCTTTCTACTGGGAGCAGCACTACAAAGCCAGTCTCCGCCTGGATGACTATTCCAACATGGATCTGACAAATCACATGTAGGAAAAGCCTTCTCATGCATTCACGGTTTACATGACCTCCATATATTTGTTTAAAAAATAATTAGGCTTGCTTAGCTTCTGTACTGTTGCATTTTCCTTGTTTTCCTAAAGTAGCTTTTCCTGTAGCACTCCCAGGCCAGTACAATGCTGGCCTTTAAAAGTGATTTGTCTGTTACCAGGCAGTTTTAAACTTTTACTTCCTAAGTCCTTGCAAACCAGCAACGCAAGGAGACTAAAAAAAATCTCCTGGGGATTGTTTTTATAGTAACAGTGAAAGCTTAAAATGCTGCAGCAGCAGCCAAATTATTTTTCTTTTAGTGAAAACAATACCAACAACTGGAGTCTACACACAAATCAGTTTAAAGCTACCCATAAAAATGACTAACAAACAAATGAGTACTACATTTCTTTTTATCATTTACTCTTTATAAAAAGCGACAGTTTGAAGGCTACTAATTTGGCAAGTTATTTCTCCTCTATAGTCAATGGTTGTTCAGTGATTAAAGAATATATAAAACATGGGCATATACATGCTAATACAGTCAAACATTTGGGGGTGGTTTAGGACACAGTTCACTTTCTTTCTCACCCACTAATAGAAAACCAGGTAAACCTGTGCAAAATTTAGTCATGGGGCAAAGTTTGATTTCAGAGATCATTTTCAGAAACATGCTCATGACTAAAGCCCAAGTTCTATTTACTTTCTGTTACACTCCTAAATTGTTCGGAAGGAGGGTGTCCAAAGATGTGCTGTTATCTCAGGGCATAAAGGAGTATTTTCTCCCATGACTGACCAAAAGACTGCTTCAACACAGTTGAAATCAAACATTTAAAATATTATTAATTACTAATGCTAATTGTTGAGAATTTTTTTAAAGACGTCCTACATGCTATCCTTAGGTAATTACTTTTTAAAATCTATTTCTAAAAATCGTACTTGTTGGCATCTAATTGTCTCCATCTCTCTTGAAAATGGCATTTATGTTTTTAAATCACTTACTTAGGTTGGTTTTGAAATCTTTGCCTGATATTTCATCATCTATTTGCTGGCAAAGACCCTTTCCATACCTGCAAGCAGTAAAAAGTATATTACTCCTGAAAGTAAAGAGCTAAAAATAATACCAGACTCAGTCAATATAAAGGTAAAATAGAAAACCATTAGTTCAAGAGAACTTAAAGCTCTGGCTGCAGAGCAGGGAAATGCTTCAGAAGAGATTTGCAGCAGTTGCTGGTCTAATGTGTCCATTGCAGCACATGAAAAGGTTAGGCAGATCCTTGGGGTATTGTTAGATGTTGGCACCATGGCACATGCACCACGGCACATGCACCACTGCATCTCTCTGCTAGAATCTGTGATGCAGGACCCGTTGCTCCAGTAACAACTGTTTTACCTGCTCAAATGAGGTGCTGAAGGCAAGGGTAAGTATTTTATATGGGGTGTGTGGCTGTACACTGAACCCAATCATTCATCTTCAAATTCAACATGCAAGCACTTGTGTGTTGGGCATCCAAATAGTGTGTTTATCAATCAGGTGAAATAATAATAGTGGAGTTTATCAGGTCCTACAGAAAAGGAAAAGCTGCTCATATTCCGAATCCTCCACAAAGACTTCATTAGCTAATAATTACTTATTAATTTGCATTAGTAGTAGCCGTGAGAATTAGACAAAAAATCCTGGTCCGTAAGATCGAGATTATGCCAGTAACTTTTCAAACCAAAAAATGTCTTCGTTCTAAATACTTTCTAAAATGGCCACTATTACTGTGAGAAACTGTTCCAGTGTATATAAAACACAGTGGAATAATAACATCTCGTTTGATTATACGAAGTAGTTTTTTCCTTAGTGTTTTAGTTCTCAAAATTCCCAGAATACACCACATTGAAACTGCTCACTTGAGAAATTAAGTACCGTATGTGATAAGACAGTCATGTGAAATTTTTAAGCTGTCATTAAAAATGATTATAATTAGGACAAACTATATGAAAATGCTTTAAAATTGAGACCCTGGTGAATTAAAAATTAAGGGGTATATTATGTATTATCATGTTGAAGGGCAGGGATTTACGCGTGTAACTCCCATTAACACTTATGTGAGTTGCAGTCACAAATCCCCATGCCTTGCGATGAGCATACCCTCCCCTCATTTGTTGTCGCTGAACCACCTCGGCTTTCACAGTACTCCAACGCAATACCTCTGCCTGCTGAGAAAGAGGGGAACAGCAAATAAGAAGTTTAAACTGTTTTCCTTTACAAGTCTAGGCACCCCAGATAGTACCAAATGTAATTCCTCTAAGCAATATCTGTACTCCCTTGAGTAAGATTTACTTATGAAAAGTAACTGTCACAGAGTCTACTCTTCCCTGCAATTCCTCCTGTGCTTTTCCTTATGCTTAATAACTAGGGGTTGGGCTGCAATCATTTCTATTATGTCTCCTGTAAATGTTGCTGGGGGTGGGCTTGTAAAAGCATCTCAGGAGCCTTCAAACGGAGCTGCGCTCACGGCAGTGTGCAATTCCCACGTGGTGAGGGAATGTATACATTCATAATACCATCATGACAGTGTACCCCAATTAAACACACCTCTTTCTTACCCTGGTGGGGTGTAGGACTAAAGCCTGAGTGGTGAACTGGAGTCTACTCAGTGACTATACTGGGTTTTTTGTCACAGTTAGTTGAGGGATGAGCTGCTGGGGTTTAGGCTGCAAAATGCTTCTTGTTCACTATAGTTTAAGTCTCAGGATAGCTGATGCTTTCCTTATAGCCCCAGCATTAGTAATCATGTGAGTTTGTACTTTGTTTTTAACTGGAAAAAAACATAGCTCTTGTTCTTACAAGAGAAACTTTAATAAGTGAATCGTAAAAGATATCTTTTAATTATTATTATTTTTTAATTTTTGATCTGTATACATAAATACATAATTTTAGTCATGGAGTCTGTCTTGTGCTCTCATCATCCCATTTGCTCCTTTTACATCCTTGGATTTGTCAGTACTGATATCACTAAGGTAAGCTAGCTCATCTGTAGCTTGGGGTTTGCTGAGAGTCTACTAATAGCGCTCAATAGAAATGTCTTGTCTTACAGCTTTTGTAAATGAACCCATACTACTTCTACTTAAAATACATTAAAAGAATGGTCATATTACCACACTACAGCTTACAGCAAAAAAACCCGCAACAAACCACAGCTCATACCTCGTACCTTCCTATGGCATTGCAAAATTATAATTATCCTAATACACTACATTCTTCATAACATATTTTCCCTGGGGCCAAATAAATAAATCTAAATAAAATAGATATATGTAGAGTCAGTACCTCTCCTATTTTATTAATTAGCACCTGAGCAAAATGTTTTTCCTCCCTGTTGCCAAGTCAGAAAAAGCACTGATGAATTTTCAAGTAATGAATGCCAGGTTTATTTCTTTATTGGTACCTGTGGATTCTGTTGTATTGCTTGTTAACAGATGCAAGCGGGCAATATAACTATTACATCAGGCAATAATATAGAAACCCAGGCAGTTCCTAAGCAACAGCCCAGCACTGATTCTTGCCAGCTATTCTCTAGGATTCCCTCAGACACGGTAAGTGAAGAGGAGTTGGACAATATAGTCTAATTTTGAGAAAGGAATAAAGCATGAAACTGGTGATTTTCAAAATCATATTTTTGCAGATTTCTTACCAAATCAAAAGAGCTAAAATTGAAAACTGTCAAAAACATTTCAGCTCAAGAGCTGCATAAACTTTTCCATTGTTCAGGCAGCTAAACAGACACAGCTATTTTGCTTTGTATCCTGCCCACAAAAATAACAAAAACGAAAGATCATCATAATAGAGCCTCTTCAGCTTGTTGGACTGAAACTGGATTTTGCGGTGTTTCTTTTTGCAGATTCACTCATCAGTTTAGCCCAGAAGTAAAACATTTTTAGTCTGTTCTGTATGAATTCCACAGTCAGTCAAATCTGGATGCTGATGGAAAAATTCATAATAAATCATTCTGCTTAAGCCGTATAGACTGTGTGTGTGCGCGCACATAATTTTGAGTGCACACAAGATAAAAAGGTACATTTCAAAGCAATGTCACTTTCAGATGTCACTAGATGATACAGTTTCTTAGCCTACATATTGCATATTGTAAGGAGGACATCTGCTTTATATATAACTGGAGATTCAATGAAGCAGCAAGCTGGGATCTTTTTTATTATCCATAACTTTCCTTGCAATGGACCAATCCAAGCTTGGACTCTCTCGGTATTTGGATAACATTGTTTCCACACTTTGGTTTAGTCCAATATGGCACTCTGTGTCAAGCTCAGGTTTTGAGCCAAGCTTCTATGAAGGATGGTGCTCTTTCATCTATGTATGAATTATGTCCTTTCAGAAAACAGTTTATATTTAGAATAAATAAGAACAGGCATACATGCACAAGCGCATACACTTATGGACTCAAATGCACATGCTTCCAGGAGCACAAACATGAACGAGGAGAAAATATTGTAAACCAGATGTTCCCTGGGTTTGAATGCTCCATTGGTTTCCATACACCATGTAAGGTTCTGGTCTGCTAAGGGAGCAGAAGTAAGTTCGGCACAGGAGCTTGCAGAGCTAGCAGTTTTACCTTGCTTGGGAGGTGGAAAGTGGTGACTTTCTTCACTGAAGAGTGATTTTTGCAAAAAAACCCGATGACATTTCCAAAACAAAATTATCTGTTGAAATACTTGAGTTATGGGCCAAAATACTTCCCTTTTTTGGCCAAAAAAAAAAAAATCAAACTCATTCACAAAAGCAATGGTTGCATGTCTCGAGCCTCTTGCTGTCTGGGCTCGTCTCCCCTTTCTTGTTTTACAGACCATGTTAAGAGTGTGCAAGATGGAGATACTGAACTTCTGGGCACTGCAGGGTGTGTGGCTGCAGGGGTGGGAAACATCCCAGGCACGCAGACTGTGCCCCCCCACAAAGGTACCAGTGCAGTGGATATCATTCAATGGCTTTTCTGTGATTTCTCTACCAAGCTGTTCCAGTTTTCAGGTATTAGATATTTTTCAAATAAGCAATAAAATACTGTTTGAGAAACAGACATTTTCTGCTCCCTCAAAGGGAAGAGAAGTATGCATCTCAATGAAACCCCATTTTCTATTAAAAAACCGTTTTGGTAAAACAAAGTCACCCAACCATACAACTCAGTCCACACAATTTCCATGTGTTTCCAACCGCTCCTCCTTCCCCACCCAATCTTCAAGCCATTCCCTTCCTGCCTGATACATGTTGACATGAGAATTAAATCACTAAGAAGTATGAATGCTTTAGCTTTAACAGAAAGCCAGGTTACTATTCCTAGCATGGAAAGTTAAATGAAATCATGCTGTGAGGGAATTCCTATTGATTTCTTCAGGATTGATCAGAAACATTTGTCAAACTTTTGTTTTCTTTCTGTCCTACATCTTCTTTAGACACATAGTTAAACATACTAAGGAACGTTTACATTTTAAAAACGTGTTCTAAGGTCTTTGTATAAACATACATGTAATAAAAGTGACTGGTGATTTATACTATCTATATACATTTGGATACTTTATTTTCTAAGCCAAGGTTTTAAAGAATAGGTGCCTGAATTCAGACACCTAAGTCTATGTTTACAGTCTTTGGTTGCACGGCTTTCAAACACGTTAGTACTCAGAAACTCTCTTTTTTTCTGTAAACTTTAGGTGCCCTGAAGTTTTAGGGTTTTCATCCATTAGAATCAGAAAGGGAAAAATTAAAGATTATAAACACACAAAAGATGTAAAGACAAAAATAAGAAAACTATAAAACCACAGGTTTTTTTCCCCACATTTAATTGAAGAAAATGGGTTGCAATGGTGTAAGGCACATGAGTACAATCCAGCAGATTTATGCTTGCTAACTGAATTTGACCTGAAGTCCTCATTCAAAGCATTTGTCTTTTCTCCTTGAGGTTCACACTGAGGCCTCTGGTTTCAAAAATGTGTGTGTGCTTCTGCACCTAATGTATATGCATATTCAGTGTGACTGCATATGGAAACGGAGCATCCATGCCAACAATTTTACAGCTAACAGGCTTTTTGCATGTGCGAGTCTCTGAGGGTTGTCTGCTATTGGGGTAATTGCTCATGTAAATCCAGTGGGAAGTCACACACACAGTTATAATGTGTACAGCTGTATTAATACATTTCTTTTTAAAACCAGCTAGCAAAATCAAGTGAGAAAAATAATACAGTTTTATACACCTGGACCTTGAAATAACAATAATAGAAAATCCCTAAAATCTGATTATGGATCTTGAAATTATGTGGTTCAGCTTTCAAAACCTGCCCCTGAGTCCTCCTCACAAACACAGGTTACTCGTATTCAGGCACTCTAAGATTTGTGGGTTTAATTACAAGCAAATTATTTTTTGATGCAGTAAAACATAAATTGATGCTGTTCTAAAATCTAAAGGGAGAATATGCAAAAAACAAAGCAAAACAAAACAAAGCACCTAAACAACTAGGAAGAAATAAATAATTGTAGAACTAGAAAAAGTTGGTGGAGCAGCTGTGTAAATAATACGAACAATGTTAAAGAATAAAAGGAAACTTCCAGAGCCCCTGGGATGAGGAGGGAGCCTAAAACCACTGATTGCTCTAACTAGGTCTTGCTCATTGGTGTGCCTGGTTTTACTGCCAACTCTAAGTCTGTATTTTCTTGAAAGGCACCGGAAGAAGGGAAGGAAAATGAGGTTATCCTATAAAATAATCTACAACTATTTGGTAAGGGCACAGAAATAGTGAATGAAGCAATGGTTTAATATTAGGACTAGAAGCTGCATGAAGTAAGTCATTAGCTGAACATTTACTTCATTCATCATTCCACAGCAAATGTTGAATTGTGTTGAAGTCAATGAAAATCTTCCACAGTTTGGCTGCAGGCTTTGCTGAATGACACGGCTTGTCCGTGGAAATGCTTTGAACCTCAAACATGGAGCTACGTTTGTGCACAATAGGCTCCAGACTTGCAAGCTGGTGAGGTAAGAAAGGCATCTTCTAATGTCCTGGGGGTAGGGGATGTGTGGTTTTGGACCTAGTGGGTGAGTTCTCCATTCTTAATCTGAATCTTGTAACAGTTTTCAAGGACTTGAAGGTAGAGTAGGATCAGCAGAGAATAAAAACTAAATCAATGCACATGTTCCTGTTGTTGCTTAGAAGTTACATATAGTAAGCCAGTACTATAAATTACCCTGGTTTAGTCTAACCAGATATCTGCTGCTTGCATGTCTCAGGATGTCAATTAAATTTTTGAGACCTTGCTAACAGACAAGGTGCTGGGAAGAAAATATTAGTTAAATCCTAATGATAATTATTTGTCAGGTACTTACTCTGTAAATGAATTCAGGACTTCGAAAAAGAGCCAGGGGTGCTCCCTCTGGACAGGAGCTACGTATTTCTCTGCAGAGACTCAGTGCAAAAAGTTGAGGCCATGCTGCTTTGCAGATATTAGCATGCTTTGATCACCACAGAGAACAGAGCTATCTCTAGTGCTCAGGATTCTCCACATTGATTTACTTTGGTATCTATGATATTACTGCGTACAAGAGATGGGACTTTTTACGATGCTGATTCCAGTCCATAATGTGACCTGGATCAAGACCACAAGTACCTAATTTCCAGTTAGTGTAAGAGCAGTTCCTATATGGAGAAGGACCAAGTTGCATGCAGACTGGATGTAAAAGGTGTAGAAAGGCTGGGGAATTCATTAACAGTTCCCTTGGCAATCACATCCCTTACCATCCTCCTGCCTTGCCAGCAAGGGCTTTACAGTAGGAAACACACCTCCCAGCACCTGCCCAAATCTTGCAATGGTAGCCAGGGTTGCTGCTAAACAAGAAGACTGAGCTGACACTGCTCCTCAGCTCATCGCAGCATCTACTCAGCACAGTACAACACCTCTGCCATGTACCCAACCTCACATATTGCCAGTCCCTAACTAACACAAACTGAGATGCACCCTGCTGTTACCTTGGCAAAACAACATAACATACACAAATGTATACAAAAATTGTTTTGCTGTCCTGCCACAGCTGTGATTATTGCTGGTACATGCTAAGCACCATGAGCCACTGTTGGTTGTGCAAGTTGGGCAAGACCAGAGTTACTAGCCCATGGGTCTGGCTTACTTAAACTGGCAAGGAGTCAATGCTCTGCTGTAGATCTGCTGGAGGGCAGAAAAGAAACCTGGTGAAGAATGGTCTGAAAAGACTCCCTTTGTGCCAGTCTGTTAAGTAGAAAGTCACTGCTGAATACACATGGGCCAGATCCAAACTCTGTTTAACACTGTGGGAATTTTTGTGCTGACTATGATGACCCTTGCTGCAGCCCATGGGCTCTGACTTTCTGCATCCCGTGCAACTGTACAGTCATCTCTGTGAAAGCTCATGCATTATAAGCATGAAATTACCTGTAAGCTCTCTAGAACAGATTTGTGTTAGTGACATGAACAAATCAAGGTACACGACAAAAGAGACAGGATCTGATATCTCTACAATGTAAGTCAATTTGTTATGGACAGAGTTATTTCAGAAAATTCTGTAAATAGCAAGAAAAGGGAAATAACACCACTTGGGGAAAATCTTCAGGCCAGTGAATCCAGAGGAGTTTAACCATTGATGTCAGTGGACAAATACTAACATTAAATAAAGCACATGGATGTTATGAAATACAAAGCCTTTTAGAAATGAGGCCAAGCTCACTAATTGTTTTCCACCACATCCATAGTTCCCAGCACAGGACCCCATCCACTGACACAGCTGTTGTTTTCAACCTAGCATCTTCCTTTTGTTATTCATATTTTTGCATAAAGGTGGCTGCAAAATTACTATGCCATCTACTTCATCAGTCAGAAGGGCTCATTCTGGGCAAAGGCAAGTGTTTGGAAATTGATGCCTAGGAACTTGAATACACCCTGTTTGAATTCTTATGCAGCTATGAAACATGTGTAGCCTGCCTGGTGCCTACTCAGTTCCCTGAACAAGGGCCATGGGGACAACAAAGCCAATGCAAACTGTCCTCGGACTTTTATAGGGTTTCTAAGGAAAGGTCATCTGGCATAAATTAAAGCAGACTTGTGGGCCCTGGCCCTCACCAGCCGCACTGGCACTGCCACAGCTCATGTATTCAAGGATGGTCATGCTCTCTTTGACTTTGAGGTTATACTGTTGACCCAGTGCCTGGGCCACCCTTGATGAGCTTGCAAAGCATTTGCTGTCAGTCATGCTCCCATGTCCCACATCCTAGGTTCACTAGGATGTGGGCAAACTCTACTGCTACTTTTGTACAACTGATTGACTGCAAGCCATATCCTTCCCCGAATTTCATCACAATTTTTTCTGGTCAGTAGATGCTTTATTGCTGTTATTATGAAGTGCAGTTGCTGTATGATGTCAGATAATAGTCATGTTGAGGTTGGGGTTTTTTCAGTCTCCTTTGCCAAGTCTGAGTTACTTGTTTCCTGACTGAGTTGATTCGCTACCTTAATTTTTAGAATATATTGTTTTAGTACCTTCATGATTTTATGTGTGTGTGCATGAAAACAAGCAAAAATGAATTCTAACTGAAATCTGTGTATCATCTATCTATCTATCTATCTATCAATCATCTATCTATCTAAATGTGTGTGTAGAATAAGTAGATATCTATTCAATAGGGCCATAGTAGTCTTAGAATTTAATTACAACCAGAGCTCTAATTACCTGGTGTTCTAAATTACTGTCCCATCCTGCATCTAGGAGAGTTACAGCAAGATAAACCACCTCCATGTAGCTTTTACATGATAGTAACATTGCTACAATTGCAAGATCTGGCAAGAGAGTCAAACACTACATTTTCCCAAAGGTATGTAAAGCATGCAGAGCTGATGGAAAGATTAACAAGTTTTCTGTGGAAGGAGCATACATCTGCTAGGGTGAGGAGAGCCTTCACTGATGTGTCACTTGTAAATGCATATGAACTCTGTAATAGGTGTGGTGCTCTTTCTCAACAGCTGCGATCTTTTCATTGTACCTCTTTTGCTGAATTCAAATGAAAGCACTTAATTGTCAACAAATTTAATATCTGTTCGTTTCCCACTTCAAAGGGTCAAATGAAATCTCCCACCAGAGAACAAAAAACCTGCAGCTCCCCAGTGAGTATGGGTGGCAACATGCCAAGAGAGAGGGGAGGAGAGGTAGTGTCTCCAGTGCCTCACAGAGCAATAATGTCAAGAAACATGAAAAGCACTCTCCAGGCTTCCACACAGCCACATGGCAAGAGGCAGGATAGCATGGCAACCAGACATGAGCTATGAAATCACCTCCCTTCTGAGCTGCTGGGGCAGAGCCTCCTCCTCTGAGACTCCAAGAGACCAGATGCAGCTATTTGGGGTTGCTGTCTCATGGTGGAGAAAGTCAAGAGACAGGGGTGTTCAGTGGGTCCCCACTGCGGAGCAGGAACAGTCTCTTGCTGACTTCACAGTCATAAGCAGTATTTCCAACGTACCTGGCTCTGCAGGGAACAAAGGTTCAGGAATCTGGAGAGGATGAGAAGATGGAAACTTTCCTCTCTCAAGTCTGTCTGCTGAGGATGCTGGTAGGAGACTCTATGCCATACTGAGAGAAGGACTTAAAAAATGGCACAATGACAGCACCAAACCATTATAAAAATATATGTGCACCTTCAGCAGTGTTGCAGTGTACATTATTGTGTTAAAAGACATTTCTGCCATTACACCAAATGCAGAGTCTATAGATTTCTAGCAGCTGAAGGGCAAGCAGGTGTATATTTAGCCCATTCACATGTGCACTTATGTACTGGTAAATAATTTGTGCTAACAAACCACAAGTGCCAGTGTCCATTTCTCAGGAGCCTGTGCTTTGCCCATTCTCTCAAGCCTCTGCAGCATCACTGCAAGGTGTTTGTCTTGTGCTAACCATTTCTCCTTTCTAGTGTCACTGAAGAGGCAGCTCCCCCTCTGCTGCAGAAAACAAGTTATCCTGTTACTGGGAGGTTGTAGCCCAGCTCACCAGAGACAATGTCCTTGTGCAATGCTTCCTGATATCTTCTTAGATTCCAAGTCTGGAACAAAAGTCACAGAGTAGTTAGAGATCAGATTTGATTAGAAACAACATCATCTTAATCTTCCAAGTTAAAGCTATTAGGTACTATAAGCTCTTCTTTGCATTGTTTGCACAGGCTGTGGAATAATAACACCTAGAGAACTGCCACACTATAAATTCAGAGAAAACCTGTTGCCTGTTGAGGGCAGGGGATGGGAAGTTAAGGCACAAAGAAGGAGGCACTTTAATGAGTGAACATGTAGCAGCCCATCACTAACACCTTCTTCCCATACCAGCAATTGGACACAGTTGTGAGAATAAAAGGGACCTTGGGTGCAAATGACTTAGGGCAGCATAAATATGTATTATGAATTTTAGTCTCAGACATAATTAAATGCCATTTGTGAGATCTATGCTTGTTTTTCATCTCATTTGAGTTTTACGGAATGAATTAACTAACAAATGTGCCTCCGATTCTACCATAACAAATCATTTCTCAGAATGGTTGCCTCTAAGCGGCAGCGAGTGACTGGGGGGGAGTGACCTTCTGCTGCGAAGTTGTCACGTTCCAGCAGAGCCCTGAGTGGCAATGACAGCCTCAGTAATGGGGAGCCCGGAGTGGCCTGCTAGTCTTGTTGATAACTTGTTAATTTATTTAGTGCAGTGGTGCAGAGGCAAAGATCTGAAGTAAAGGGTTGGGTGAGCTGAGCCTCGGGGTTGGAATATGTGAATATTCTGGTTTGGAGACAAAAAAAATAGGTTCTCGTTCATTGTCACTAAATGAGGTTGGGAATGGGTGCCACTGGCAGGCAAATAGGCAAATGTTTGTACCAATGCAGCTTTCGTTTAAGAAAATACACAGTAAATGTATGGTCAGCATATGCACAGTTTGGGTAACAGACCAGTAAGAGCTCCTCTCCTGGTTATGTGAAAGCACGTTTAGGGCACACCAAGTGACTGGCATTCTGAGCTGGGAGTCTCGTAAGATGAGAAACAAATGGTTTATTTGCCTTTGACAGGCAACGGGGAGAAAGAGTTGAAGACCATAAGTGAAGAAATCCTTTAACTGCATTTTAACTATCTTGAAAAGTTGTCTCGCTCTGTTCCATGAAATTAAAGCAAAGGTCCTTATACTTAGCAAAGTATTATAACAAGTGGATGGATTTGTTAGCCATGACTTAGCTATAGCTTCTGAAGTGCTAAGCGGTCAGAAATCTGGGGGCGATGCACACTTTATAGGATATGATATCTTCTCCAAGCAACAAACTCCTTCCAGACACCAGATCCATTGGTAAAATGACACAAAATGGATACCCAAAAATCAAAGCATTAATTTTCCCTTTAAACAGTCTCGTGTTGTCCCTAGCAGAAAGCCTTCTGCAGCTGTATACTGCACCCTGCATAGTTCATAAATTTATGGAAGTTGTTCACCATACCAGGTTAATGAAAATATGTCACAAATACTCCAAAGAGAGCTGGAAAGCAACATCCACAAACTGGTAAGTCAGACAAATAAACCTGATAAGGGTTGCCCTCTCTACAGCTCTGCAGACTTTATCCTTAAAATACCTTAAAAGAAGATATTGTAGAAAGTATTTAACAAATAACGTGTTGCCATTTGAAAAACAAAAGCAGATGGTGGTGTTGATGTATCCAGTGACTTAAACATAATACCATGTGTCTGCAGGAAAACAATAACCCCCGCACAACACAATCCTGCAAACCTTAAGTGATGTACATTGAGGAGTTCTCTTATGAATGAGAGGAAAGAAGCAGCACCCTAAGGCCAGTTGTCAGTAGGAGTACTGGTGGCAAGCATAGGATCTCAACCACGAGTACAGCCATTCTCATGGCAGGCTGAGGAGGAAAAGCCAGTTTTCTTCTTGCCCACTGTGGGAAGCTGTGTTCTGGGTTCTCTGCGTCACCCCAAGCTGCAGTCACACTGTCCACGTGTGCCATCTCAGAGGTTCAGGAAGCCTGTTCAGTCACACATCTTCTTGGTCTTTGAAGGCCCCAGATGTTTTGCAGCAGCTGAGCTGTGTCCTGCAGCTTCTTGAGGATTTGGAGCATGCTCAAGACACCTCTGGTCTTGACCTTGGTACATGAACGTGTATAAGGAATTTCCCACGAACATTTATTATCCCTGGTACCATAGTCAACAGTTGGCTGGGTAACTGAGCAAATTTACTTGAACTCTTTATTTCTCAGGTCTTATTTTTCTAGGGCAGGCAATAAATCAATGACAGGAAAAGTACTCACCAGGCAGAAATTGGGTAGCTCCATGACTTAATCAGCACTGATTAATGCCAGTCGGGAATCTATCTCTGCATTTCTTTGGAATTCATTTTGGAAAGTCTAGTAGTTCCTAGCGGATTTTTGCATGAAAAATTAGATTACTTTATTATTCCTGTGTCTCCTTAACTAGTAAGCTCCTTGAGGCTCACATCATCTTTCCATGTAGGTATGTACGGGTGCTACATGGACCAGTGCTCCCTTGGGAGATGAAGCCAGATGATCACTGGTCTGGGCGACAGGCACAGGAAAGGCACAGCAGCTGCAGCCGGATAAGACTCTTCCTCTCTGGCTGTAACAAACTGGAAACACCAAAGGTACGTCAGAGAGAAGCAGCCAGAGGTAGGGATGGGGGCTGGAGCTGCGTCAGAAACAGCCCTTCTTCTGCAGGGGTGGAAGAGAAGCCATGACTCCTAAGGAAGGTCAAGGCCAGCCAGCGAACAACCCGGGCAAGAAACCCCCAGACGGATAAACAATCCAGACATCTGGTGAGATCCCGGCATCGCTGCAATCAGTGAGGTTTTGGCACCAACTTTGACACTGCCAGGATTTCCCTTGTAATTAGCAGCATGCAGCCTGTCTGGGGAGGATGTTCTCTCCGGAAAGCTGCTGGAACTGGGCTCTGAATCGAGCTTAATCTCTGTGAAGCAAAGAATAAACTTAG
Organism: Neopsephotus bourkii; assembly: GCF_033783945.1. Classification (NCBI taxonomy): domain Eukaryota; kingdom Metazoa; phylum Chordata; class Aves; order Psittaciformes; family Psittacidae; genus Neopsephotus; species Neopsephotus bourkii. The sequence goes on from NW_026901568.1 coordinate 1,152,043, forward strand.
TCAGTCTCTGCCTCCCGAGTATGAGAAAAATGCTAACTTGAATTCCACGAATATTAGATGGTACCAATAACTCTAACTGATGTCTGGTTTGCTTGCTGCCAAGATGTTTTTAAGTTCACAGTGGATACTGAACAGTCTCCCAGCACAGCACTGGAACAGACTGGGAGCATCCATGAGAAGGGAGTAAGAGGTTGATGTATGGCAAGGGGGGAGTAAACCTCTGAGCATGCAGAAGTGTTTGCATACCCTTCTTCAGCACCAGCAAGATAGGCAGGTACCTATGAGCCAGGCAAATTAAAACAGTGTATGATATAAGGCTTATACTGGTGGACCATCACCAGTAATAGATATTTCAGTTTCTACATGATCCAGCCACACACACAAGCAAAACTCCTCCACATTAGGGTTTTTCTTTAAAAAGAAAGAAAAAAATTAATCCGTGTTGTTAAAGACCTCAGCTACCTGTATTTGAAGATCGTTGCCTGAAAAGATGAAAAACATACATTTTCATTTCATTTCAGATTAGCATGGTAAACAGCTAGATCTGTTCTTTCAAGTGGAGCATTCAGTTCCATTTGTTAGCTCTGTTGCTGATATTTCACCTCTTTTATTTACTTAACATAGTTTGACAAGAAATTCTCAGTGAGATAATGTATCTACATGAAAGACTGGCTTGGGGAACAAGTCTAGAGGTTTCAGTTGGACAGAATCAATTTATGTCTTTGCCATTTTGGTCTGCCTTCATTCCACAGAAAGCCCTTGGAAGAGCAACCCAACTGGCTGAACATTTTTGATAGAAGAATACATTCTATTTTTAGAAGAAATTAATTTGTAGCACCAGTGTAAATGAGGATTGCACCTGCTTGTGGAAAACAAAAGAACAAATCAGGGTGATGGAAGCTATTACACCACCTTCTCCCCAGCTAGGCAGGATGGCCCCTGCTGCAAGAAGCTCCCAGTACAATATGAATTAGTAAATGTTCTTGTTGCCTTCTGCCACACAAAATTAGACAAACCTCTATATATCCTATACACAGAAGTCAGACTTATTTCTCCTGAACAACACAGTAGAAATAACACTTACATAGCAACCAGCTGGTGCAAGGAGTTTCTGAAGCTGAATTAAGGCAAGTGATGGAGGACACCTACATTCTTCAATAGATATCAGAAAGAAAAATTGCTTACCCAGTATGGATGGCTCAAATACATAAAACAGAGCAGTTTCACATACAGCCCATGCCAGCTCTAATGAGCACTCATACCCTGAAGAGACCTAAGTCCCTGGAGTTTGCTATGTTTCAGCAGCATATGATGGCACTATGCCTGACATTAATCTAAAAGCCAGCACACGCGTTGTAACCAAAGGCTGACAGGCTGCAGGTACAGCCATGCAGCTCCAGCTCCTGTCTCAGTGTTGCAGTAAGCAATGATGGGACGTTTTACAACCCGAGAGCACAGAGGCCAATGAGAAAGGATGAAGAATATTTAAAAAGGCATAAATAAATAAATAGATATGATGGAGAAATGAGAGGGAACGGGTAGTGCATTTAAGCAGTAAATAGAGAAACTAAAGAATATGAAAGACTTACCCAAAGAAAAAGCCTGGCCTTCATGATGTTCCTGTAGGATCCCAGGTGAAATCTTGCCCTCACTTTGATGATGGAGGATCAGGTCCTTGGCAGATGGGAAAAGTTTGGACATAACGAAAAGAATATATTGCAAAGTGAAGGAAAATAAGTGAGCAGTGCTGTACAAAAATAACGATTCAGTAGCTAGTAGGCAATATTGTCATTTCTGCACACATCCAAGGACTTAAGTGACCCACTACTCTGAGGATCTGCTCCATTAATAATAAGAAAGAGCAATTTAAACTATGGCTTTTTCATTGTGTTTAATACAGGTTTGGGGAATACGTTATCAAAGGCTCCAATTCTGGCCAAAGTCCACAGGCATCATCACCTGTGGTCAGGCCCTGGATAGAAAGATCAGAGCTATCTTTGCATAGCCCTACCACCAAAAACAGATCAATCAGAAGTAACTCAAAAGGAAATAGTCTACAGGGAACAGATGAAGATGCATTTAGAGGAAATAATCCCCATTCAGGATGCCATTATTAAAAGAGAGAGATAACTATCAGAGCTAAGCTATGTCAGGGCAACCTCGTTGACATGGGACTGGAGAACTTCTGCTGTAAAAGCAGAGAAACTAGGTCAGTGCTTTTTGAAGAGAGGAAAGCTCAGGCTGGACATCATTATTTTATATATGATTCTAAGGGGAATAGCTAGGAGAGATGTCAGAAAACTAGTGTCAAATACAAGAACAAATGGACAGGCTCTAAGAAAGGGAAAGGAAGAGAAAACGAAAGGAGGCTGAGCTCACGGGATATAAGCCTTTCTGTACACACTAAGTAGTTGATGCAAGGAGTGGGTTACAGAAAGGGCTAATAACAGCAACCAATAAGGGTTTGGGAAAGGAAAAGCTTTGTGGGGTACAGTCACCTGAGAGCAGACAAATCTGCCTCTTGATCTTGGTATGTCCTTACCATTGCCTAAGTTTCAATCTCAAAATTACTTCAAAACTCACCTAAAGTAAATCTCTGTGCAAGCGTAATAGATTGAAGTGACAATTCAGTTTAGCACTTGAAGATAAAACACAGAAGAGCATTTGCCTTCTAATTTTATTAATATAAATGTAATTACAAGGTCTAATTCCAATTCAAATGTTAACTTATACGGGTTGGTGGAGGTAGCAGCCTGCAGAGACAGAGATGATGCTGGAATCCCTGATCCTTACATTTGATCAACAGTTGAGCATTAATAGACTTTATTTATGAGTTGGAGCATATGGTTTGAAAATGAGCCTAATGATTAGGTCGCATGTGTATAGACACACACTTCTCTAAGCACTAGAATATTTGCATGTTGCAGTTGTCTCTAAAGAAGAAAGAAAAGCCTCTCTGTGGTGGTGTAACAGATTAGAAAACTCTCTACTTCAAAAAAATAAAAGCAGAATGTTAACTACCATGCAAGTGCAAGCACAGCTTCCAGAATGTGTTGCTTTTAAACACAAATGAAACCAAACCTCTTTGCCCTGAGTATTCAAGACGTACACCAGTCACTAGGATTAAAAAAGTAGATTGAGGTAACAGCCTGGGGTGAGGGGAATTTGAAGAGAGAGGAAAATCAGTAGTCTGCATGGTTTAGGGTTCTTTCAGTGCATTTTCTTATATCCTCTGAATGTAAAGGCCAAACTTCATCTGGCAGAAATAAGCATGACATCATTGAAGCTGATAGAGCTAAGCTATGGATCTGCTCTCAGATATATATTCTAATACATATAAAGAAGAAAACAGGAAAAAAGGTAGCATAAACATAATAGACCCAATAGTCCCAACAGACCCACAGATTATGAGTCAAATTCTGAGATCCTGTAAAAAGCCAAATGCCAGACCTGAGAATATTCCTTGTTTAGAATAATTTTTTTTTCTACTGTATAACCTTAGTCTGAGGAATGCCACAAACCTTCCTCCCTTCTAGCCCAGTGGTTAAACAGGAAAGACTTGGAAGTGGAAGTGTGAGAAAGAAAGAGTTCAAGCATGCAATAGCTCTGTCCCCTTCCATTCTGCTCAGTGATAGAAAAATGTACCCACACCTTCTGGAGCATAAAGATCCATGGCACTGAGATGCTCAGAAATTTGGAGTTCAACAGGATTCCATACACACATATTGAAAACTTTCACAGTACCCTCAGATCAATTTTTAACTGTCAGGATATGATACTGAGATGAACTGGCCCATCTCAACCGTTAGAGCCAATGAGACATTGATGTTGACAGGGAACCAAAATTTGTCATGATGCTGGAAAAGAGCAAGGATCACAGCGGTGAGTGATACTGATCAAAACAGATGAGAGTCAGGAACCATTGTGCAGGAGATGCGAACTCACATACATACATCAGTGATCTGAAGCCATCAGTTAATATGCTGTCTATTAAAATTTGCTCAACTGCAGCACCTGTCATAGCATGTACAGGAAAAGTGTTTGTTAGGTCAGTTTTACACAGGAAGAGTGATGTGCAATAGGAGGGGAGCTAACCCTAGCTGGCTGGGAGTGGGTACATAGCCTAAGCAGTGTTATCTGTGAACTTTGTCTTCTCAGCACCAAAACCCAGAGGCTTTTGCACTATTTGGACTTCAGTTTTAGCACAGTGTGATCATTTCTCACAATTTTGCTAATATTTGAATGTCTGGCACGCTCTAATATTTGTCTTATAACAGTACTCTGCTATGAAGGGGGATACAATGCTTGTGTTTTACTGATTGCTTACAGTAGAGATAAGATTGGAAATGGGTTTCCTATAGCTAGAGCTTTCATATAGCTTGGAGCTCTCACCATCCCATTGCACCCTCTTGGATCAGTGCTCGCAGGAGAAGAAGCAGCAGCATCCTGGCAGCACAGCAGCCACAAGCCCAGTACTGCTGTGCTAACACTCTGCTGATGTTTTGGTAGCGTATGTAACAGTGGTATCAAAAATACTTTAAGATAGAAAATACGATGGCCAATGATTTTTCACCTCTCACTGGGTGCTTAAAACAACATGCCATTACTATAGCAGCTGGCCACTCTGTGGGAAGAGCTTTTCTATCTGATTCGTATACAGGCTATCACAAAAGATTATTTGTATTATTGTGTGTCCTTAAGCAATAGGAAAGCAGCAGATTTATATTTCAGGCAGTCCCAAATGTCATTGTTATTGTCCATGTCATTGTTGTCTACCTTAACCTGAACTTTGAAAGCTCACTGCATATCAGATAGTTTCAGAGCAAGCCCATGTTCTTAATGAGTAAATGAAGTTACTGTTACTTTAGTTTATTCTAAATGTTAAACACAGCATGGGATCTAACCTGGAATAGTCATCTTGAGAATATTGCGGTGGAAAGTAGAGCATAGGATTTAACATTGGAAATTAGAAGTTGATCCTACTTCTTATACAAAATTGAGATTGACAAAATTGAGGTTTATCTACATAAACCTTTAAACAAAGATGTGGCTCTGAATCAAAATTAGGGAACTGGAGAAATGAAGTTGAGGACTTTGCTCTCTTAAAGGAAACTTGTCCAGCAAGACTGTTAGCAGAAAGAGCTGCCACAGCAGAGATCTGAGCACAGATGTTAATGGAGTTAGCTCTTTTTCTGGAGGTTAATTTTGAATAAATCAGGACTGTTTAAAAATTACAATTATTGATTACTTAAATATATGCTCAGAGCTTGGTCCTCTTAGTCCTGAAGAGTTTGTACACCAAATTGGTCTGAAAGAACAACTGAAAGAGAAAACCTCTCCATCATTAGTTAATTAACTGCTGTTCAAACTGGATCTAATGATAGCAATGGTTTTTGGAGGTCTGTTTCCACAAGTACAAATAAACAAGTTTTTTTGCAAGCCTCCCTCTGCACTCAAGTTCCATAAAGCAGCCTGTCCTGTGTCTGACTATAAAGAATAATATGTCCATTGCCAAAATGCAATCCTCAAATGGCAGAGTAAGATAGTTTGAAAGTAGCTTATGAGTCCAGAAGTCCAACAGAAAAATGCACAAAGCTGACTTCCATGGCTATACAAGCAACCTCCAAACTTACCTGAGAGTTAACAGAACAAGACTTAAGACTGAAAGAGAAACACTCAGCACATAAACCAGGAGTATCCAGGAGATACTGCTGCAGGTATATGCCTGATTCACATCACACCAGCTCGCTGTGTGCCAGATCTAATGTGGGAGGAGTCAGGATCAGGCCCTTTGCGTATGGAGGGGAACCAGCCAGAAGAGGGAAAAGAGGCAACATCCAAGGCAATGTGGTACCAAACACAGGGGGCTGGAGGCAAGTGAAATAAGAAATGAAAGGGCACCATGTTGGCATGAAGTGATATGCTGTCACAGGCTGCTCCCAAGCTGATCCTGCACTTAAAAATAGATTGACGTTTATCCAGGAGGCGAGTTTGTTATTCTGTAACTACAGCATCTTCTATTATGTTTGATAAGGGAAAGAAGATTGGATCTTGGTCAGAAGTATAAAAATTCATCTCCTAGCAGGGGATAATAGCAGAAGAACAGGGCAGACGACAACTGCAGGTTTAAAAGAGTTCAGTGCAGTCCCTGGCAAGGAAGACACATTCTGTGCTGAGCCAAGTTGCTACCCCATGCTCGCAGCCAGAACAGCACTGTGGCATTCAAGGTGGGGGGTGACCCATAGGCAGCAACACTGCCCAGCTCCTCTCCCCTCCGTAACTATCCCTCTTGGGTCACTCTAGGCAATTTTGTCTGTAAGTCAACTTAATATCACACAGAAAGCCATTAGAGCAAGACAGACAGAGCTAATGCAGCAGTAAGGCCCTGATCCAGTGGAAGTATTGAGGTGGAATTCGGATTAGGACTGTAGCATAATTAGGACTTCAGCATGCTGTGCACTGTGCAAAGGAGGTGTTAGCTGTCAGGGTATGTGTATGGGTGTGTGCGTGTGCACACACACATACGTGCAACGTATCCCTAGATGGATGTGAAGAATATATGTACTGCCTGGCTCTTACAATTGCACATTAGGTAGTGCAAAACCCTTAACTTTCTGCAAAAAAACCCAAAGCTCTTTTGTTTCATTGTGTAACTGTTGATCTAAAATGGAAGTTCTTGTTTTCTAATTCACAAAGCTTAAAAGATCGCTCATTTTATATTAAAATGATAGCCTTTGCAAGAGACCTTCAATCTAATTAAAGCCAGGAGATTAGCATCCCTTAGAATATTTGCAAAGCCTGCAATGCGAAGTTAATGAAATGTGTACACTTTTATAAAGCTTTAATTTTTAATGAAATAATTCAGGACATGAACCCTGCTCCTCTGCCTTTGTCCGAAACGGGGACTGTTTACAAACAACACAAAGTTCTAGGGTGAGGAAAACAGAGGACAAAATAATCAAAAGGATTCTTCATACCTGCTACAAGCCTCTTTTATCTCTTCTATTAAGCCTAGGAATTTAAGTATTCCTGATTAATAATTGTGAATGAGAATATGATTTTAGAATGGCAGTTATTTCTTAAAGTTATGTCTATATGTGTGTATTTTTATATATATAGCATTTCAAATGTATCCTTTATTTATATATAAAAATGTATATATATGTACCTATTAAATAAAATATACAGTTATATATAAAAACACAGACTGCTAAGAAACCTTAAATAAAGCAAACAAGGCAAAAGAGAAGCCAGTGTGGCAAGGGAACGTCTTGTATTTGAAGAAACCGGCTGAGCTCAGAGGTGAAGGGAGCAGCCGGGGCTGTATCAGTCTAGTTCAGAGGGGATGACCAAAGGAAATCCTAAGCAATTCCAACCACCTTTTACGTTAGGCTCCTCTAATGATGGCCCCACTCCTCTGTTATTGCTTGAGAAGGAAGAAAAGAGGAAAAAAGGTGAAACTCAGAGAGCAGCAAGCCCTGCTCAAAGACACATCTGCTCTCCCCAGTGTCATGGGGGAGTGTGTCCCTGGGGACCCTGCACGCCCTTTCCCGGGCTGCTTTAGAAACAGCTACACCGTTAGAGCTATTTACTGTGTCTCCTTCTTTCACCCTTTGCATTAGTGCCTCTGAATTTTGCCACCGGAAAGAGCTGGGTGTTGCATTCAAAACAGTAATTTTTTATAGCACCAGCCCTACTTTACGTTACGCTCACAGGATCTTTCTGAAACCCAAATGTTAAAATATCCTAATCTTGCTCTACATTTTAAAGCTGAAAGATAAACCTGTTGTTTAATGAAATCCACAACACTACAGAAATAGTAACCATTGTGTTTCTTCATTTCAAAGAACGGCTGAAATCTAACATCTGGTGTAACTGTACAAACCTGACCTTAGGTCACAGTAAGTATTGTATTGTTGATGATGGATACGCTTTTTTCATTACCATGCTGTCTCCGTTCTTTCAGCATCCATGCTGTGAATCCCCAGTTACAGCCAGGACTATTGATAAATACTGATTTTTTAAAATACAATTCTCCTCTTTTTTTTTACACTTTTAAGCAAGCATTGTAAGATATTTTTTTTTAATGGCTCTTCTAGCTTGTTGTCAACAATATGCTATTATATGAGCAAACTCTTCTGCATGATAGCTCTGACATACAAGGATCAAGAATGTGTGTATGAAGACGCAGCTATGATCCTAAAAGAGCAGTGTCACAAAAAGGTGATCCTCTCCATCTAGTGCCTTCCCCTGTACTTTTCTCTTTGGATGCTCATTTTCTTAAAGCCCTTAAAGACCAGGGTTTAAGGTTTAAATTGTGAAGCAGATGTGGACACCTGCGAATGTGAGTTTGTACATTGTGGTTTCAAGGTTTGAGTCCCTGTGCAGGAAATGAGGCCCTGCACCGTCCTGCATGATTGATGTCCATTATTTCTAAGGCCTGGGGTTACATGGACTAGATCAGTGACTGTGAAGCAGCTCGCAGTACTGGAACCAAGGCTTCTAGCAAGCCTAGTGATTGCTAGGAGCTGCCAGTCAAGAAATGAAGATATTGCCCTGGTAGCTGGACATTCTGGTTGATTCTTAACTACACAAAAGCTACCAAAAGCTCTGCCACTGAACTAAGAGAAAGAGGGCCGATTTTAATGATGATTTCTATTTGTTTGCTTCGCTAACAGCATCTATCTCCAGCACCTTTCCCTCCTTGCAACTCCCTTCCCTTTCTTTGCAGCTTAACAAGACTTTTATCACCATAACTTTAACATTTCCCCAAAAGCTATGAAAATTCAAATTTCTTTCCTATTTCTTTGGGTGTCACGAGCCCAGGCTTATTCAGACTTGACTCTTTAGGACAGAGATGCTGACTGGGATTGCTGGACACACCAACAGCAAAGGGGAATGTTTTCTTTCCTAATCCATACTTAAGATTGTAATGGACATACTGTGTTCACCCTAGGTTGCTCCATCATGAAGCAGAGGTAAAGCAGAATATCCTTGGCTCACCTTGATGCCTACAGAGATGTGTAGAATGAAGTTCTGAGTCCCTGAAGTCTCTACATTTTCACTAACCCAACACTAACTAGAACAGAAAATGTCTGAAGGCATGGCATTTACACTTTTAAGAAACATCTATGCATTTCAGCTCTACCAAAGCTAAATACATTTATAGATTTGTTCGTAATTATTTTTAGAGTAGAATTCCGTTTGTTTGACAATATCTGAAAAATTAAATACCTGGGGCAACATTGCTGAGTGCTGGCACATCGGGAACGTGGTAAAATACTTGCTGTAATTGTGAGGGGTTTATTTAATACCTCTCAACACAAAGTTAACCCATTCAGTGAGGACAGCTTGTTTGATGGGCAGATAGCGCTGACCTCCCTGTCACACTGAGCGAGATGACCACCTAGTCCTGGCCATACAGACAGAACTGCACTTCCCAAGAGCTGAAGCAGTGTCAGCCTTTGGCTTTTCTCTGCCTGTTCAAGTTACCAAGACACACACCTACCCCTAAGAGGTACAACAACAGTCTTCTTCCTTACTCCCTTAGTGGGACTAAGTATCCCAGGGCACCAGCGGACTGGTGCTGGGATGCCGTGCCGTATGGATGTAGAAGGCTCTGGACCTGCCCAGCTCTGAACTGAAATGCATTGGCAGGACAGTTAGCAAACCCCCTATATTCTTCCCACCCATTCTGCACTTTCCATGACCTCTTCTTTTCATCGGTACAAGTAAATTGAATTCAGCACCTTTAAAGACCCTGTCTGGATCCATAACATTCATAACCATGTTGTAACCATGAGTGAAAAGCTTAGAGAGAGTATGGTTTGTATCCAAGGGCTCTTTTGCTTTTTATGTGTTTACATATACCAGCCAATGGTCAGCAAATAAGCTCCACGGCTTGTAATGAAATGTTCGAACCATCTGTTTTAATCTGTGATTTAATTTCACTGTAAAATATTAAAGTTGTTCCAATGGTTGGGTTGGTATGGCTGCTTTATATGAAAAGGATTGAGTATCCCAGAGCAATTACACTGCACCAAACACATGCTATGGGTATTATATCCTGCATTGTTTTTTTTTGTTCCATTAAGAACGTTAAAAAGCCTTCTTAATACAGCATGACAGAGTTTTAGGTCTCTCTTTTTTGTTAGAAACAGGTAGCAGATGCTGAGGACAAACATTAAGGATCTTTTTGAAAACAGCATGAATTTTTCAAAGTGCTAAAAATAAATAAAGTTTCAAAAAGCTAAAACGCAACCAAGCAAAGAGGGCCTGAGGAAGTGGAGAAGATTTCCATGTCACACAGAGGAAAGTGCCCCAAATTCATGGTCAGCACGTGGCAGTGTCCATGTGACAGCATCTGGTTATCCTCCCAGCAATGTACTAGCACTTGCAGGCTCAGAAGGTAGCTGAGAGCACGGTGCTGGTATTGCCTTACCTGCCATGCTGCAGCCCATCAGAGTGATGGAGAGGCATTTTGCTGGGTGTCATCTCCCACAATGCATTATACGAACAAAGTAATCATTCCTTACATTAGTAAAATAATAAAGTAGAACTAAGCTGTGTGGAACTATTTTACATCCCTTCTGACAATGACTTTTTGCCTTTGGCAACTGCATTATGGCACAGGATTAAAGTCCCTGCTCTTGTTTATGGCAGTGGTAAATTTAGGCATCTGATCCCTCCTTCCTGTGCTCCCACATCACATCCTTGCTGGACCATTTTAGGCCACTAAAGAGGATCAATGGCCTAGAAAGGAAGAAACCCCTTAAAAACCACAATTACTTACAATAAGCTCACTTCTTTTTGGCCAGTGGGCAGGGTCAGTGCAGTGTGCTGCTGTGTAACCACCTTCCCTTATTTCATATGGCTTGACCATATACGTTCATGGATGCCTTGCAATACCATGAAGCCTTGGGCTAGTTTTCACTTTAAGGAAGCAGTACACGGTCTCACTCCTTTTTCTAGGTGCACCAGCAGAGCAGGCCTGTAGATTGGCTTGAAAGCACAGCCGGAGGTTACCCTTTTAGCAGGTACAAGTTTTATCCCTGCCCCAGATTTCACATGTGACCCCAAACAAGTCCCATTACCCTCAGTGAGCAGCATCCCATGTCCTGGTCCTACTCTACCTCATTTCCAGGCTCTCTGTCTGGCTGCTCCTGTGATGGCTGGAATGGATATAGGGCAGTAAAGAGGAGCCTGAGTTGTACCATTGGTGTACCAAAAATACAGAGCTTTTCTCCACGTCCTGTGACTCATGCTGTTAGGCATCTGGCCACGACATGCACATATTTCCCCCAGCAGAAACTCACCATCTCAAAGGCAGGAAGCCTTGCAGCCCCATGAACCTGGTGCCTTAGTTAATCTAAAGCCCTATAGGAAGTCAGGGCTAATTAACTCAAGCACTGTGGCATCTGACATGACTATATGGCTTCTAGGACCCAAGCTAGTATTTCTACCCAGCAGTCTGCTGCTGCACTACGTGATATATCTACTTGGCCAATGCTTGGTCAGGGGTTCCCAGCATAGGATGGGGTGGGGAGAAACATGGATTGCTGCCCCATTCACCATTGTACCAATTGCTTGGTGTTATTTGGGGTATGTGCTACTTGCAGTGTGCTTTTCCTGAACATAAGCTGAAAATTACTGATTTTCACCTTACACAGCTAGTATAAAAGCACTAATGTCCTAATAAAGAGTCTCACTTAGCTAAATGCCTTATACAGCTGAGTAAAACAAAGAATTTTACTAGAGCTTAACCCAGTCGTTAATAAGCTTTTTAACCCTGACCTTTCAAATCAATGATCTACCACTGGTTTTACCTTTCAAGAAGGAATTCCATTTTCAAGTGATAAAACATATTTTGCACTCCTTACAATCTAATGATTATTCTCAGCGTTACTGGATATATGAGGCCATCAAACCATTAGAAGGTATAAAATGTATTAATGTACAGCATTCACGGCTACATTTGCTTTAGAGTCAATAAAAGGGAAACAATTTATAAAGGGCATTTATGCTCATTACAGAATATCGATAGATTGTTTCTCCCATCATTTCTGAAGTATGAAGGACTCCCTTTTGTGATGGATAGGGGAGGATTTGCATAAGCTCTTTGCTTACGCCCCAAGCTCCCCCAGCACAGACCTGTGTGCACGAGTTTGTGGCCAGGCTTTGGGCTGAGATGTGTGTGGGGTGGGCCCACGGTGGTACCCACAAATCCTCCTTTCCCAGGGGACCAAGCATCTCCATTCAGGAGTTATTCACAGCAGCCACGTGAAGGCTGTATACACAGCTATGGTGCTTTCAGCACCAGACATGAATTACCATAGGGCTGTGGACAGATTGGATTGAGTTTGGAGAAGAAGAAAGGAATTTATTTGTTTGGGGCTGAAGTTCACAAATGATAGCAGAGCTTTGCGGAATACCTTCTTAAGCAGCAGGAAGTGAGGCTGCTTGATGCATATGGGGGGTGTGTGTGAAAGGAATTATGTGTGGGGTACAAGAGGATATAGGAGCTCCGTCACTACAGCATGAGGCAGAAATTCATAGTTTGTCCTAGTGAATAACTCAAATGTAGAAATAAAATCTATGAAGAGACGAGTGATTAAGGCACTGGCCTGAGTCTCAGCAGACCTGGATTCGGTTCCTGGCTGTTTTCAGCTTTCTGTCTGACTTTTGGCAAGCCTCTTCAGCTCTCTGCGCCTTGGTTTCCCATCTGTTAAAGAGGAATAATAATATTTCCTTTCTTTCCTGCTTATTCCAGCAGCAAGCTCTTCTGGGCAGGCACTGTCTCTCCCAGTGTCTGTAGAGGACTTCTTGCCCGCTGGAGTTTTGATCCCTGCACTAAAAAGGGACACACGGGGCCAGGGAGTGCCATGCCATAAAAGCCCACTTATTTACAATTTCTGATTCCTAAGGGACTAAAAGGTATGCTATAATTTGTTAAACAGCTTTCTTAATATCAGCTCCTCAAGGACAGACAGAAGAAAAAAAAATCAGCCATTAAATTAGAGAAGGAAAGTGATTCACATCTCTGCAAAGATTTGTAAGAGTCTGAACTTCTGAAGTAGAAATATCACAGTCTGAGAGAACAGAGAAAACATTAACCACAGCCCAGAAGCAGAGAGTTGGCCTTCTCCATTTCTGTTCTTGCTTCTCTACACATCTGGCTTCTCTATCTGGACTGACCTTTTCAATTTCTCACTAACAAGACGTCTTCTTGATGCACACAGTGGCTTCCCATGCCTGCATATGCTCATGCCCATCTGGTAGGGTGAAATTGTGCCCACTCACTGGCGCACACACACACTGCGAGTGAGACTAGGTAATATCAGTTGCAGAGCACTGGTAATATCTGTTGCGGAGCACTGGTTTAAGAAGACAACCAGCAAATATATAAAATTAAACCCCAGCTGCAGAGACTTTCTGGTAATAAGCAGTCCCGATTAGAAATGCAAATGTCACTGAAAGGGAGCATGTCTGTTGACAGTAGACTTTGAGGAAAGCTTTGGTTTTAGTGCTAGTAAATTAATCTTTAATAATGAGCATGCTCACTCCTGAATGAAGTGCCCTGCGCACACTGAACTGACAGCATGTGAAAGTTTCAGGCTGTTGTTTTTTTAATGTCAAATGGAACATCTCACCCCCAAAAAGCAGATGAGAGCCCCATTTGCTGGTGGTGGGTTTAATGCTCTAGTTCAGCTTGAGCTATGGCTGGCCAGTGTCACTGACTCTCCAGATGGCATCAACCTGCTAAAAACACTGGTATTAAAACAACATGACTCGCATGCTCTTGATAAATACAAATATCTAGATGATTGTCGGAGCAATCCCAGGCACAGCTACAGGTTGGGCAAAGATGAGATTCAGAGCAGCCCTGCGGAGAAGGACTTGGGGGGTGCTGGTCGATGAGAAAACGAACATGAGCTGGCTTCAGTGTGTGCTTGCAGCCCAGAAAGCCAACCGTATCCTGGGCTGCATCAAAAGGTGTGTGACCAGCAGGTTGAAGGAGGTGATCCTGCCCCTTTATTCTGCTCTTGTGAGACCTGACCTGGAGTATTGTGTGCAGTTCTGGTGTCCTCAACATAAAAAGGACATGGATCTGTTGGAACAAGTTCAGAGGAGGGCCACGAGGATGATCAGGGGACTGGAGCACCTCCCATATGAAGAGAGGCTGAGAAAGTTGGGGTTGTTTAACCTGGAGAAGAGAAGGTTGCATGGAGACCTCATAGCAGCCTTCCGGTATCTGAAGGGGGCCTATAGGGATACTGGGGAGGGACTCTTCATTAGGGACTGTAGTGATAGGACAAGGGGTAATGGGTTAAAACTTAAACAGGGGAAGTTAAATTGGATATAAGGAGGAAATTCTTTCCTGTTAGGGTGGTGAGGGACTGGAATGGGTTGCCCAGGGAAGCTGTGAATGCTCCATTCCTGGCAGTGTTCAAGACCAGGCTGGACGAAGCCTTGGGTGAGATGGTTTAGTGTGGGGTGTTCCTGCCCATGGCAGGGGGGTTGGAAATTGACGATCTTAAGGTCCTTTCCAGCCCTAACTATTCTATGATTCTATGAATTATCAAGGTTTGTGTTTTACAAGGGGTACCAGAAAACAGCCCTTGCTCCTGAAGTTATTTCCTTCCCTGGCTTGGTCAGAAGCAGAGAGAGGATCACAAGAACCCTGAGGCCAGCAATGAGAATGTCCGACACCTCCACTCCTGTGCTGGCTGGATTGTTAAAATAACATTTCCACTTCCAAGTAAGTAAATAAATCTCACTGGCAGGTTTGTCTTGTGACAGCCAACATCTTGTCTCCCTGAGAACTGGGCTGGTGTCCTGCAAAGCTGAAAACCCAGTGCTCTAAAACTTGAGTGCAACAGCCAAGAGATACATGAGATCCATCCTCTGAGGTAGCAGATACAATGAAGTAAGCAAATATGTTCTAGCAATCCTATTATTAAAGGTCCAAAAATAGTTTAATTTCTTAAAGTTATGAAATATGGCTGTCATTTTCCTAGAATCATGGAGTGGTTTGAGTTGGAAGGGAACTTAAAGATCATCCAGTTCCAACCCTCCAGCAAGCTTTTGCTTTTTTAGCCTACAGCTACAAAGTTTTGCCCCAAAACCTTCATTGCCCAAAAGAGGCCATACTGCACACACACCTCAAAAGGCCCAGAACACCTGGTTTCAGACACAACAGGAAGATCAGAACATACCTTATCATAAATATGCATATGTGACACGAGAGCCTGCTGCCTTCTTGGAGAGATGCCATAATTGACGGAACAAAGTACAACAAAACTTCACATCACTGGTGGATCAGAAGAACAGAGGTAACTGAAAGGCTAGAAAATTACAGGTTTACTGACATTCTGCTCAACCTTACCCATTCTTTACTGAAAAGAGATAATAACTATCTATAGGAGAGCTGTCTTGCGGCTCCATTCATTCCCTTTTGCTAGCCCAGCTGAGAGGTGGTATAATATAATGCACACTGGCATCTGGCATGTCATTTAATTACACCTTCAGCTTGCTGGGAAAATGTTTGAAGTGTCAAGGTAAGCAAACTATAAAAATATATTTCCCCTGCTACAGGGGAGCTCCTGCAATGGCAAGCAGAGAAGACAGGGCCTGCTCCAGCCACTACTCTGGGTCTGTTTGAGGAAGGTGGTGCATGAGAGTCTAATCCATGAACAATTATTGCCCTTTGATAAGACACCATCTGCTCCCAGCAGTCTGGCTCCCATTCCCAACAGATACTAGAGAATTCTTCTCCAAATAAGCCATTGGTACAACAAGAAAACAGCACCATCGCATCCATTTAAGTTGTGCCTTCTGGCATCAGCACTGAGTATGCCCCACTCCTTTAACAAAGTAGAAAAACTAAAGTCAAGGGCAACAAAATACAACCACCACCACAAGAGCCTGGTAGGGCTTGTTTTAGCTCATCAACCAGATATGCAATCTGCTCAAGAGTGAAAGGCTGCTAGACACCACCTATAGTAAGGCTAATAGCAAATCCATGCTAGCAAACAGTCCCCAGCCAGTAACAACATCCACCCTAAGCTGATTCAAGGAGCTCTTTTAAAGAGCACAAACTAATCAGCAAAACAATCAGGTGTTGTATGTCCCTAATTAAGGCCAGCGATAGCCTCCATTAGCCAAGGTGAAGTTTAAGCTCCTGTGAGGTAGCCAACAGTTGAGGACTTCCAGGTTGTTGTTCTTCCTGTGCTCTGTTTGTAAGACAAAAAACCCCAAACCTAAAGCTCTCTAATTCCAGAGAGATGTGCCCCCTCCTATTGTGATGGGAGTACTCCAATGGATTTTGTTTAAGCTCTGTTCCGCAGCACCCTTTTGCTCCACTCCACCACTGCTTTTAACTCATATTTAAAAGCTCAGTTCTCATTGTCACTGCTGTGAAATAAGATTGGCCTCTTCATCAGTGCTTCTTCTGGGCCTTGTTGATGCACACATGAGGCACAGGAGCAGATGGAGTGAGGGGGAGTCTCACCCCAGTTCAGTCTGCACAGTATTAAAGCTGCAGATAACCTCACCACTTGCTAAACCAAAGATGACCCCTGAGCTTTTGACCCTATGAGCCAGTGAAACAAAGCAGAGTGCGTTAGGGCTGAACTTCTTACAAGTAATTGAGGTGAAAGAAATAAATCACATATTTTTTCTCTTTGTGCATTGCGGGGGGTGGGGGGAAAGGAGAAGAAAGTTCAATGTAGATATTAGTCACCTTGTTTTGTTCTTAGCAATGGAAATTTCTCAGAAACCAAAATAAAGGTTGTCGTATAAGAACCTGAAGAGAATAAAATTAGCTACAAGCCACATCCTAACTTTTAAACCCACTGTATAAATGCAGGTGTCTGCAGCTGAGCATGGTGGTTTTGTTTCAGCCCATCCGAGGTGTGAGTCACTTTCATCAAAAGAGGAGGATGCACTGATCTGTGTGTGAGCAAGCGCTGGAACAGCAGCTGTTGAGCAAATAAAAACATCCATGCCAAGGATTGCAAGGATGGAGTTTATCTAATATGTAAAAAAACACCTGCTGCAAATGAAAAATTACACCCACAACCACCTGAATAAGATAAGCACATGATGGGGGAAATAAAGAGACAGAGTTATTATTAATTTGTTGGAACTTTTGAACCATCTCTTTTGCATCTTCTTTGCAGCGCAACAACAGGATGCTCAAGGAAATAGTGCTCCTTGCCCCAGACCTGCTCAGTAGCATTTATTTTGTCTGAGTGATTTTCTTTTCTTTGCTAAGTCTGGTGGAGATGAAAACACTAACCCAAAGAAGATAATTAGAAGCTAAATGAAACCACATACAGCTGTGCTACTACATCCTAATGAACATGCAAATATATACATATGATAAGGACATAATGCAGTCTGGCTGCCTTGAGTGGTTAGTGCAGATTTCCAAGAGCTGGAAATGCTATTGATTAGAACCGAGCTAAACTTCCTGACTTCAAAGATCAGCCTCAATATAATCATCACGCAGCATACGGAAGCATGGCTGCAAGGAACTGATGAATAATGGCTTAGGGACCTGAATGTTTACACATAGGATGGGGGATGCCCTCTGAGCTGCTGAGTGCAGGCTCCTTGGCAGCAAGGACCGGTGCCATAAAATCCTCCCCAGCATCCTGGCATACTCAGTCTTGCTGTTGATGAAGATTCTGAAGTTGTAGGGTTTAGCTGAGATATTTGCTTTTGCCTTCCCACCTCGCTTGGCAAGATGCTGATATGTGGAGTACACACTGTGGGGGGGACCAGGGCTGACGGTAACATGTATAGGTCAAAGCTTCTGGGATCCTGTAAAAGAGAAGGCATGAGCAGCATGGAGAGGTTCTCTTCTGAGTGTCCACACATCCACATGAAAGGTAACCAAATCATATTGACCTTACGTAGTTCAAAAACGTAGTTCAAAATGAGAGTAACTCTGCATCCTACCCAGAGATGAGATGAGTGAATGAGGGCTCATCCCTGAATCAGGACCCAGTCCTCCCCACTGCCCCCTTCCCCAGACACATCATGACGGAGACGTTACAGAAACAGAACAAAGCTCGTTCCTCTTCCACAATAGCCAGAGAAAGGCCACAGAGCCTTGACGATGGCCATGGCTGGGAGAAAAACATGGAGAGATGCAGCACAGTCTCAGGTCAGGGCACTGGGACAGGACACTTCTGGAAACCAAATTTGTGCTGAACACAATGGTTAGTGCATAAAAATTAATCAAGTACTACAATTACTTGCTTTATTCATAATACTTAATGGTCATGTAATAGAAGTTTTTATTCAGCAGTTAAAGTTCATAAGTGCAGGTTTTACATGTAGAAAGGTATTATGCTGATAGTTTAATTACACACCTTTCTGCACACCAAAGGAAATGGGTTATGCAGGTTTTATAATTAAAGAAGGACTTCTGAGGGGAAATGAACTTTGCAGTTAGCAACATTATATTTGATTTTT
The DNA here is from genome assembly GCF_033783945.1 of Neopsephotus bourkii. Lineage (NCBI taxonomy): Eukaryota > Metazoa > Chordata > Aves > Psittaciformes > Psittacidae > Neopsephotus > Neopsephotus bourkii. The sequence goes on from NW_026901568.1 coordinate 1,170,526, forward strand.
ATCAGATGTTTTTGTTTTGAATTTGCCAGTGCTCCGCTGTGTTGTAAACAGGTGAGAACGTTCCAAACTGCGTGAGGTGTCAGGGGGAGGCTTTGAAAACGCAGCATAAAGTAGCAGTGTTTAAAAATAGCAAGGGTGAGCATGAGGCATAAACATCATGTGCTTGGAAGGCTCTCCAGAGCTCTGCCCATGCAATTATGTACAGCAAAAATCTGTCCAGTACGTCTAGGAAACAGGCAAAAAACCCAACCTGAACAAGTAAGTGAAAAATAAACCCTCGTCCTTGCCAAAATAATAAAAAGTTTTCCTTTTTATTTTTCTTCATTTTGTTTTCAATAAATTTCATGGCCAGTGAGTTAATTTTCCCCTCCTGCATGCCTACAAAGGCAGCAAAGCCAAAACTGTGATGGATGTTTTGTGTGTGCGTGTTTGCTATTGGAATAACAGGACTACTCTCAGTACTGAAGGCAAACGTGGGCATGAGCCACCAACAGGTCAGGGCCAGCTCCTGTCTCCCTCTGCTAACAATGTGGACATCTGTACAAGGCACGTGGTGTCAGGGAAGTCAATAGTCCTGGGCCCCCTCCCTTTTCAGGTTTTAAGAGCATAGCTTCATTGCTACATACATTTCAAAGCACACTAAAAGTATACGTGAGTACACATACATATATATACATTTAAAACTAGCAGAAGAAATCCGTTTTTCTACCATAGAGAATGCACAGACAAGAATTTTTCTTAAGTCTAAAATATTTCAAACATCACCAAAAGCCCTCCACTTGTATGATAAGAACTGACAGGCTCTTATCGTGCCCAACACAAACGAACAGTAACAAGCGGGTTGAACCAAAAAAAGGACTTTCCAAAAACAATAAGCAAGGGCAAGGCCTGAAATACTTTGAGTACGCCCTTTCCTTTCTGGCAGGGCTGGGGAGCAACTGCCCTCAATGTTATGATTTGCTGGTGAAGGTGGAGTCCAGGTGATGGCAGACGGTGATGCCTGAGACAGGGCTCCCTTTGCTCCTTCAGTATTCTGGACCCACCAGCGACATTTGAAATCAGGAATCTCACATCCAAATACAGTGGAGTAATTTCAAAATCCTTTTAAATTGGAGCAGACACTCAATAATTACAACAGGAAGAGATGTGTAAAGGGTGGATCCAAACACAACTGGACGGGGTTTCTTTCTAATCTCATTGGCCAACTGCATAAATTAAAGACAATGAGAAGGAACTGTAACTGTTTTTTTCTTATTAAATCCATATACTTTGGCTCTGCTCATCGTTGTTAGCATACTGTTAGAAGAGCTGTTGCTGTGTGTTTCAACCCCCATTGCACAACCAAGCCCTTGCTGCACCGTTGTGGATTTCAAATAGTCGCTTGCTTAAAAATAGAATATGGGCTTTTTTATTTAAAAACCAAATAAATCTGAACGCAAACAGGTAAAAATCAATATATGCAATTGTAAAGTGTCAAATTCAGCTCCTCAGTTTGAATTTACATCGCCTGGTAAGTCGGGCTCACAACGCCATTGCTACCATTTGCATGAGTTCTCCACCCTTGCAAAAGCGGATACCCTTCAAGTATATTATTTTTAAGACTAAGAAGAGTAATTATAATAGGATTAACAGATTTGTCCCCCCCACTGCCTCATATCAGAGAAAGTATTATACCAGTGTTATGAATAGATGTGTTTTTACTGTATATGGAAATGCATTACAACGAATATATGCCTCAAAGACACTCATCATCCACTGCATTGTTTTGTAGAAGCCTCTTCTCTCATGAAGGGCAACCACATGTGAAGGGAAAGAGTCCAAGTAAGTGTTTGGTAAACATCTGAAAATGAGAGACAAATAGCGCTGGGCTATGGTGCCATCTTACTTCAAATACCCACTTGAAAAAGACCCAATTCCTTCCCCACAAGCTGAGCCTGGCTCCCTAAACCAGGAGGAATCGCAACGCTGGTAAACTTGCAGAAATATTTTTACAGTTTTATTAGAGGTTTTAATTCAGTGCTTTATCTACCTCTGTTAGTCGCAAAATAGCTTTAAATATTCAAGTGGTAATTAATGAATCTTTTATGTTGCAAATCAAACATTTTCATCTGTGCTGTGGTACGGTGGCAGCGAGAAGGAGGGGTTTAAAGTGTAATTGTTTCTACTGTTCCCCTTGCAGTGCTGAATGCCTCTTTACCCTTTATTATATCATTGGCTTTTGCTTCAGTTCATCAGCACTTCGCCACATCTTATCGTTCGATATTTGCTGTCTATTTTATTATTTCTTTTTTTCAGCTCAAGATTTCTTACTGTGCCTTTGCCAGAGACATTCCTAAGGAGATGGAAACTCTCTGAATGTGGAATTTTCGCATGAGTGCAAAATAATAAAAAGCATGTGTGTATTAAAAAGGGATCAACTTAATGGGAAATGAGCATTGGGTTACATTAATATTCTATTACAGTAAAAATCATATTTAATAAATTTTCTCCAGATTTTTCAGAATCTTACTGTATTTTTCTAAGTCGTATGCCAATCCAAAGAAGCAGTGTATGTGATACATTTGATTTATGTTAAGTAAATAACCTGCACAGCCCATTTTTTGGTTAAAAAAATAAAAAATTGTGTAGAAACACACACCAGACTAAAATGTGTGCTTAGTTTCCATCTGCTAGGAGGGAATAGTGTTGGTCTTGTGCAGCAGAAAGCCTCTATAAACAGTATTCTATTTTATTGATGCTATATGTGGATTTTTATGTTTTGTGGCAAGAGCAGGAGAATGAAAACATTGTAATTTACCCTAAACCATAAAATTATACTAGTACTAAAGTAATTACTTCACATATTAAAATACAGTTTCCTTTAGTTTTCTTTGTCATCACATAAAAACAGGCGCTGAGCGCTGCAGCGCAAAGGGGCCGGAGCTTTTCTTGCCTTCACAAAGGATTGACACATCCTTGATCGTACACTGTATCACCTGACCCTTGTTGTTCTGTGACCCTAATTAATATTATACTCAGTGACATTTATGTATCAGAGCAATAAGCTAAACAGGAAACAATTTATGTCACCTAAAGCTTTTTAACAAATCGATGCAACTATTTGTAATTGCTTGTTTCACAAGATTAAAAGTACTCAGCCTTGATCTTCGCCCACAGTTTTGTGGCCAACATGACCTGTGCTTCCGTTGTAAAATAGGAGTGTTGGTGATCAGCACCTATTTCCATCAAGTAATCCATATTGCTAATATTTCTGGAATTTTAATGTAGTTACAATTTATAGCCGATCAAATGTGGTTACCTAAATTGCTGTTGCTAGTAGACAGTTTAACTGTCTTTATTAATTACAGTATAATTTAATGTTTGAGTACAGGCACTTGTGTTGGTCATTTTTACAGCCAAAGCAGTTATGTGCCTTATGACGAACCATTTTAGCATTTTCAATGGAAATTTGCTAATATGATGAGTGATAAAAATGTCAAACTCTGGTAAATAATGGTTATTGCTTTGGCTGGAATTAATCCTTGAAAGGACTGTTACCTTCAAATTAACATTATAACTTGAAAAGAAAAAAAAATATGGTTTTTAGGCTTCTCAGATGCATAAAAAATAGCCACTGAACTAAATAAATACACACAAACCCCCACAAAGCGTGGGGTTTTTTTCTTTTCCTTCAGGTAGACAAAGACATTTCCTGTGCAATAAAAAGGCAGGAGGGGCTCTTTTTTGTTAAAACACCCCAAGGCAATGTTGTTTACCATTTCCAGCTCAGGTGCTCTGAATATCTCTAACAAAGCCAGTAAGATGGGGCAAAAAGAAGGACTTTGTAAGTCTCAGCACCAGGGGCTGGGGGCAAGCCCGGGTGCAGACAGCACAGAGACTGCAAACACATGTGGGGGCCGTGTCCCACCACGTCGGGCATCACCACTTTGGGGGGAGAGAGGTTTGTTCCCACAATATGAGGATGAAGAGCGCTTTGTCCTGGTGGAACAAACCACTGCAGCAACGAAGATGAAAGACAGCCCTGATTAACACACCATTAAACGAACGTTTAACATCATCATTGAAGACGGAGCCTGATTAATAGGTCAAGAAGGGCTAATTACACTTTGTTGTGAGGAAGGGTGTGTATGTGTGTCTAAGTGTGAGCACCAGGCATCGTGAGTCCTTTAAATTAGTCCAACAATGTGATCACGGCCCAAGTTAAATGTCACTGTTCAGATCATCTACAGAGAGCAGCTGGGTGTGCATGAAGCATGTGCTCCCAGGCCTCCAGCTCCTCCAACCCCTCTTCTGCTGCTTTTCCCTCTGGCACAGGAGAAACCCAGGAAACCTATGCACTGGCTCCGGTTTTCTTTGGAAACTACTCAGAGACGCATTGCTTCACCACTGACCATAAAAGTGCTTTTCAGCTGCGGTGGAAAACAGCGATTCTGACTGGAAAAGGTATTTCCCAGCTGGCTGTTGCTGGTGAAGAAGGCATTCTGTGATGTTCCACAACACAGCAGCCAAGGAGGAGAACGGTGATTTAATAACACAATGATGATACAGAATGTTGCAACGAGCCAGGCTCTCACCCACTGCTAGAATCATAGCATCCTAGTTTGGGATGGAAGGGACCTTCAAAGATCATTTAATCTAACCCCATGCAAGGAGCAGGGACATCTTCATCTAGATCAGGTTGCTCAGAACCACATCCAGCCTGGCCTTGAATGTCTCCAGGGATGGAGCATCCACCATCTCTCTGGGCAACCTGTGCTAGTGTTTTACCACCCTCATTGTGAAGAATTTCTTCCTCAAGTCCTCAAATCTCTCCTCTTTCAGCTTAAAACCTTTAACCATTGTCCTGTCACAACAGGCCCTGCTAAAAAGTCCTTCCCCGTCCTTCTTACGGCCCCTTTCAAGAACTGAAAGGCCACAATAAGCTCTCCCTGGAGTCTTCTCCAGGCTGAACAACCCCAGCTCTCTCAGGGTAGTGCTGACTCGGGCAAGGAGGGAAAGGACCTGATCCTGCTCTTCAACTCAGTGCCATTTCTCAACACCATCTGCATTTGGCACCTGCCCCGGCAGCAATCAGAGGCCACAGGAAGCTGGCAATGACACACAACACACTTGGGCCTCTGAGCCATCACCTCCGGAGAGCTAAAATACCCAAATCATCTGTGATGGCCTCATAGCTCACTGCTGCTGGTGACACTGTCTCCAAACAGAGGAGCTCTGCTGGGGCTCACTTGGGGTTGTACTCCCCTACCCAGAGTTGACTCTACCATACCTTGGAGACAACAGCACTCCTGATGGAACACTGAGCATGTTCTGGGCTCAACAGCTTCTGCTGTTGATAAAGAAAAATTAACCCCCAAAGTGGGACCTCATCAGTTTCCTAAACCTCACTTCTGGTAGATGTGCAGTACACAACCTACCCCAAATTTCATTCTATGTATTTTGATTATTAAAATCTACCAGTCAATACCATTTTGAGACACGAGTGGGCAAAGATTTCCCTTCCCCCCCTTCCCCCCAAAAAAGTAGTTACCTAGTATAATCTTATGATAGAATATTTTTATAAAATCATTTGTACTAATTTAAGCATTTATCATTATATGCAAAAAGATTTCTTGATGAGAATATTATAGACGGTGCATGTTTTTGACATTAGCATTTTATTTGGATGACTAATCTTGCAGATGTGAAATTTTAATGAATTATTCATGAAAAATCTCTCCTCTGAAATTTCAGTTTGCTGCTAATGCTAGTTATTAAACATTTTATTTTTCTTTATAAAACTTGATGAAGGAAATAAATGTGTGCTTACTCGAAAGAAAAGGTATTTCCTTTTTAAGTTTGTCTTGGGTGACAGCATGACCTGGTACTTTGCCCCTCATGATTTTGTGGACCAAGGGGTTGATCCTGCAACCCCCTTTTCACACATGTATAATGTGTATCCAACCCTTCCTACTGAAGCCAGCAGTGCCCATTAGGGCACCACACCTGGGAGGCTCTTTAGCATGAGGCCCCAAACCCCTTCTTTCACACTTTCCCCTTTGAAGTCATCCAATGAGAAAGCAAATACCCTGAACTCCCTGTGAGCCCAATGGTCAGACAGTGATGGGCTTGGAAAAGCAGATGAATGCTTTGGATGACAGCATCTTCCTTCCTTCCAGGGCCCAATCGCCCTGTCCAGACTGGCCATGAAGCCACCACTACAGTATCTTGCAACTGGGGGAGACCCAAGGAGAGCGATGAGGCTGTCCATGGATGTGCTGGGACACAGGTGAGATGCTCCATGCGTCACTGCTGGGGGGATGCGACATGGAAGTCATTGGCAGGGGGGAACAAACCAAAAACTTAGGACATGGCAACTTGCATTACCAGTGTGAACAACCAGCATTTTTATTGCATTTGAGAATGCTATAATGTCAGTAATTAGTACTGACTACACAACATTTTTTATTGTCTGTATCAACAGACATGGAATGATGGAATTACAGTTGATGTAAGGAATGAGTTTCTTTTATGCCTTATCAAAAAAAAAAAAAAAGAAAAAAGAAAAAAGAAAAAAGAAATCTTGTTACTGGCAGCACATACACACAAAGCACCATGCTAACAGTCTGGACTGTACCATTTTCATCAAGGCTTATGGGTAGAAGATACTTGTTTACCTGTTCCGGGCCCATTAAAATGCAGTCCGTAACTGCAGATTCACCTCGCAAGACTAGAATACTAAACGACTTCGGAAACATCTAAAAACTCACTTGGAGTTCATTAACCAAAGGTACCAAAAGATTTCAAAAGAGTTTAAACACATTTGGTGGTGGGTTTTTTTTTCCATGCTATAATGAACGTGAGAGTATTTGCAATCTGAAAACTACAATAGTTCAAAATTATTTTTAAAAACTTTATATATATATATATTTATGTATGTATATATATAAAATATCTAACGATCTGCAACAGTTGTAGAACCAGAATCCCTGCTCCGGCCTCTTCCCAAAGCGGGAGCTCCAGGAGAGGGGAGGTGCAGGACATACAGCGGGACTCTTGCGAGTGAGAATCAAAAAAAGTCATTTTTTGTGGTCACTTATTCTACATAAGCCTTGATTTTTCATTTCACTTCGAGTTGAATGCAGAAACCCAACAGGTTTTACATTTACAAACTTGGGGTGGTTGTTTTGTGGACAAGGAAGGCTTTGACTCTCATTCCTGACAGCGATTTACCTGATACATGGTACTACTTTCATAATGTACGCTTTTCTTTGAGAAAAAAAACATGTAACAAATTGTCTTTACATCTTGGCACCTTGTAAAGTTTTTTTCTTGTTTTATACAAAAGTTCAATAGTTTGACACTCCCCGTTATTAATCACTACTTCACTGATAAACTTTGAAAGTGTGACCCTGGAATTCATCATGCAAAATATTTACTGCAGCAGGAGAAAAACAGTTCTTTTTTTTTTTTCTTTCCTTTTTTTCCTTTTTTTTTTTAATGATTTTTCTTTTTTTTTTTTCCTTTCAAATAGATGAACTTTGTTTAAGACAGCCAGAAAAGGCAGTGGTAAGATGAACAGAAGGGGTGGGAAAGTATCAAAAAAACCAGCTTAAACACAAAAACTGTACAAAAACGCTTCGATCAATGATAACAGGAGAAAAAAAAAAAAAAGAGAAAAAAATCTGTCAACTATGTTACAATTTAAAAGCTGAAAAAAAAAGTCAGGGATTTTCTCCCACATGTCAGCAAATGTCATCCAATATTCTTAAAGCAAGGATAACTAAATAAAATACATGTGCAGCGTATTCTGCAATTCCATTACATACAGTAGGTTTTTTTTTCTTTTCAAAGCTATTTTTTTTTTAGTATAGTTAATATAAAGCAGTTGCACAAAAAGCAAAAGGTGTTTTGACAAACAGGTCTGCATTTATTCCTTTTGAGGAATGATATCTAAAAAAAAGGACCTTTCCACCTTTTCCTCCCTCCCCGCCCTCCCCCCAAAAGACAAAGGCTCACACAGACACAGTGGGATATATATGTACAACATAATAAACCCCTCCCTAAAGAAGCAACTGTATATCCAAAGGGATAGAGAATCAGAATTGTAAAAATCATAGTGAAGTTTGCTTGATGTAAAGCCTGAGATTTTCAGTTGGTTCTTCTGCAAGGCTGCGACACCTGCCAGATATGTTAAAATCTAATTTTTTATTTCTTTTTCTCTTTTTTTAAGTTTTTTTTTGTTTTTGCTACAGTCTTTAGACTAAGCATGCAAGACATACAACTAAGTGCAACTGAGTGAAATGTATTTTTTTTTTATTTACTCATTCCCTAACAGTTTGGACTGAGGTATGCGTACTAACAGTTTTCTCATGCTGTTATCTTTACTCATGTCTAGCTACACATGCTGAGGATGAACTAATCTACCAGATTTTAATCCCCTTCTGAATCCCGAACTAACCAGCAAACCACTCAGTTTAGAAGCACAGGGCTCAATTCTCATGATCCCCATCTGGCTACCGCCGGCACGTCACGAAGCTGCCTGGATATAATTTAAATGAAAAGAAAAAATGTTTCAAATGACCACAGACTGCCCTTTTTTTTTTTCTTCTCTATTTTTTTTTATGTCTTTTGAAACAGAAAGCAGAGTTGAGTTTTTATCAAAGTAACTGCCAATAAAATTTCTTGTACCAAAGCTTATGAGTGGACAGGAGTGTTATTTCCTCATGAAAAATGCTGACCCAAAAAAAAAAAAACCTGAAACAAAACTGAGCAAATGTGCCAAGATCAACCAAAACTCAAGCAGTCATCCTAGCACAGTCCCGGAACAAAAGTGGCACAGAATCTGTAGAACCAAAGACCAAAAAATTGTTTTTCTTTTAATTCTAGAAATACTATTACATTGTCCAGTTTAATTGTGGGAGCTTTTCTGTTCTCTTCTGTCTTTTATTAAACTGTCTCCTTTATCTGATACTCTAATCTTCTGCAAAATAACTGTGTCTTTGCTTTCTCCAGCTCCCTTCTCATAGCTCCACCAGTAACACTGATTCCTAAGTTTTAGCCTCAAAAGCTCTCCTCGATTCCTCTTTACAGACTTTCATTTTGGTCACTGTAAAGAATTGCAAATAAAAAGTAATAACTTTGGTTCAGACATTTACTTGGCCTTCTAAATTTTCTAGAATAAAGGAGCAGTTTCCCTCTCAGGTTAGCAATAGCCCACATCTTGTCATTTCCCTCTAAATTCTTCAACCTCCTTTGATCAACAATAAGAGGATATTTGGCTTCATAAGATAAAGCATATAACAGAGAACATAATTTACCTTTGTGTAATATCTTTGGTAATTTTAGGAAAAAAAAAAGGTACAAAGAAGAATATAAATTAAGCTCTGAAAGGCTTTTTGAAATAATAAAAAAGCTACAGTCCTACATAAATAAATGAGTGATGGAAAGTGGTTGCAGAATGAAAATATTTAGGTGTTTGGTGACCAAGGTTTATTGACCTATCGCAACAAATTTTGTATGTCATGTTTGCTTTGAAGAGCCTTGCCAGTTTTCTTTAACAAGCGAATTCTCTCCTGGATCTCCTGTCTCCTATGGCGAGGTTTCCATACTGGCTGGTGTAATATTGCATAACAATCTTAACTGCAGTACTGGATTTGCACAGCTGAAAATTAACACTTTTAGCATTAGTGGGCCTCCATCCTTATTAACTCCTGTAACAAGTACAATCTGAAATCTAATTTGTATTCAAACAGATTAATGCCACCAAGCAATTCTGAACCGATGTTTAACCGTGAAACATCACCATGTACAATAACAATTTAATGAAGTCATCTTTCCAACCACTATTTGCAAATGCAAATGCATAAGAAGAAAAAAAAAACAATTGCAATAATAAATGTATAGGTGCCCATCTCTGTAATCTTAGATATTCCAGAAAGATTTGTTGACCCATTAGAACTCGTGTTAAACAACCGAGAACCTGCCACTGTACTATTCATCCTCTAACAAAAGCGAACTCTGTTGGTGCTGCATATATTTCTTTGTGCTGTTCAATTTTGTGGCATTTGCTAATATTCACCATTGCTGCCAAAAGAAAAGTAATAAAAAAGTAAGCAAAAAAACCCAAACAAAAAGAAAATATATTAAAAATACTGCTTTGTGGAATGAATCTGTGTTGCTTCCTACAGTGTTTCTATGTTCATCTGTCATTCATTCTCATTCTTGCAGTACTTCGTTCCTCTCTCTCCGTTGGACAACCCTTCCACATGTATCGTGCAGCATTTGGGACCTTTTCAAAAAACAACAACAAGAAAAAAAAAGGAGACACCGAAATGGAATGTTTTCCATAGCTAAAGAAAACATGGTGGCATCTGAAGGAAACTGGAATGAATGACAGAAAAAACTACAAACAATTCAATGACATTCAGCTTCGTATAATAAAAACACCTATTAACATTCATCACAAAGTACAGAAAACGTTGAAGCCTCTGAGAGGCCCTGGGCCCAGATGAGGCCTGAGGTCAGAACTTAAAATGGTAGAGGAGAAGTGGGGCGGGGGAATAAAAGCAATACATTAAAATGTTTGGGATAATTTTTTCTTTTAACCCCTCCCCGATAGACACGCTCACACACACACACACATATCCACACACGTGCACACACAGGCCTTCCCCATCCCAAATGGAAGCAAAAAAACAAGAAAAAAAAAAGGCAAAAAAAAGAAACCAACCAAAAAACAAAAATATGGAGTAAAGGCAGTGATAATCAACATGCAGTACTGTGCAAATATGTTGTCCATTGGAATCCTTAAAATCTGGGCAAAGACTTGATCTGCAGTTCAGATGTACATGCTCAGTTTGATGTCCTCAAATGTCCAAAATTGGCAGGACCTGCAGTCCACAGCTGGCTGCTAAATGCAAGTGAATCAGTTTAGCAAATTTACAACACTGATGTTGACTGTAAGAGAGGAAAATCCCAAGTACCAAACAAGTCCATCCAATGCACAGAGTACAAATTCCTTTTTTCAACAAAAAGTAGAAAAATCAAAAATACTCCCAAATGGGATACTTGATGGCACTAAGAGTTAACATATTTCATAGTTGTCAAAGTGGACTGAGAATCCTCCAGACTGTACAATAATGGAGAGATTTCACAGCTAAGTTTTGACGCGTTTTTCCAATCTTCATTCTCAGCATAACGATGTCAGACATACTCATTCTATGTCCTCATTTACAGGTTCATCTTCATAATCTCTGTCATGATCGAAATCTGGACTGTGGTTGGCTGTTGTCACTAAGGATAGCGGGCCTTCATTTTCATCTGGATCTAACGGCTCTTCTTTGACATGCACGGGGTGACTGAAAAGACAAAAAAAACATGGTCAATCAGCAAGTTGCTCATTAAAAAATGATTTTTCATAACTTGATTTGGAGAGAAAGATATGGTGGTTTGGGGGTTCAGACTTGATGCACCAGGTCTAAGAGCTCCAGCTCATCAAGGGTAAGACCCTCAGCTTCTGCACTAGCCACTAAAGCCGAGCGAAGGCTACACCAGGCAAGCAGTGTACAACTTCCCTGGGAAAACACTCTGGGAGGAGCGCCTCAATTGGGCTTCCGTCTCGGGATCGAGAGAAAAACGCTCTCAGCTGACATATTAAGTTAATACAATCTTTGGATAAATAAGCAGAATAAGCATCTGAATGGCAAAGCAGCAGTTTGCCAGTCTGCCGAGCCAGCAGAGGCTGGGCTAATCATCGCGCACTGTGTGTGCAGCGTCTCTCGTTAACATGCAGAACCTGTGAGGCAACTCTCCAGAGGACGACCCCAAGTGAGGTTCTATCATTAATCAACTTCAAGCAAACACAGCGAAGAGACACCATGATACATGCTTTAAACTCCAAATTAATGCATATTTTTACAAACTGTCAATAAGGGAAGAAAAGCCCTGCCAGGAAACACAAACAGAGAGGAAAAGGCTCGCTCAACACAACAATATGATAAGAAAGCACAGTCCTAACGAGAATAATAACACTGTCAGCTGTAAACAAGGCAGAACATGATCCCCAGTTCGTGGTGGGCACAAGGATGTACTAAAGAGATGAGATCCGCCAAATTTCTCATTACAGCATCGCACATGAATAACCCGCGGGGGAACGGGGCTTGGTCATTCAAAACGGGTATGATAACAATTGAAAATTGTTGTTCGTAAATCATATTTACAACAAATCCTATACAAATACAAATTACCTTCCTCCCCCCTCCCCTTTTTTTTTTTTTGCTCAACAGCTTTTGAAATGTAAAATAGTCATGTGAGTCAATAGTGTCTTGTTGCTGGGACTTTAAAGGAAAGTAGGATTTTATTGACATTACCAAGTATTAATAATGCGACACAGCAATGGAGACCCTGTTTGCTTCCTAAATAATTGATGTTGTAGGCAATCCCTTAAAATAAAGTGTTAATGAGTTCAAGTCCCACTCTGTCTCTCATTGAGTTGATAACCACCTCCTAGAGTCTTGGGTTTTCTCCATGCAGGCTGACTTAACCCTTTCACATAGGTTCTGTGAAACCATGATCTGAAGCGCAAACCTTGTAAGAACTTCTCTCTTGTGCAGCTTTGCTTTAAAATGAATGATTTAAAATAGCTGCATTTTATTTTATGGTCTGTGTGGATAGGAACGACAAGACTGTTCGTACTCTGCTGCACTGCTGGACAGCAAGAATAAATCACCAAACAGGGAAAATGGGCTTGGTAGCTGTGTACAAGCCAAAAGTACTCTGCCTACTGCAAATGACCCAGGTGAACCAGTTGCACCCCTGCACAGACTGCGAGGGTGTACCACACCCTGCTTATTTATTTTGACTTGAGTTTTGGAAGCATCTAACATGCTGACTACAGACATCTCTAACGCGAGCTGTGAATGCCTTTCAAGTCCCTACATATTTCAACTTCTCCAGTTGTAAAGTCAAGGAGATCAATACTTAATATTAACTGCACCTTCCAACACATCCGACAAAGGAAGAAGTGATGCAATGTCCATGTACATACACTTTTTACTTTCAAATTACAGAATCAGAGAATGGGTAGGGTTGGATACATGGCCTATCAACATACTCTGGGAGCATAAAGGTTTCTCTGCATGTTGCATAATTTTTGCAAAAAATACAATGAGAGATTGCTTGTACAGTTTTGACCTAATTATTGAAAAAGGAGGGGTAAATAAAATACTGTGAGGAGATGATTCAAACATCAGAAGTTAGGAATTAGCAGAAGTACATCAGAAGTCTCACAAGCAACTGTCACCGCAGAGGTGTGCATGTGCTAACTGTCCTGGCATCTCATGGTCCTCACAAATGTGAAACCATGCTGATTACCTGCCACTAGGAAAACTGAATAGGCTGTGAGGCCCCTCACTTGGGAGAAAACATGAAATGAAAAACAGAAGAAAAAGGGGCAGAAAGTGCCTACACGTAGAGATGGATAAAGTGTGTGCTATCCGGCCTTTATGGCAGTGATCTCTTTTACTGCTGCTTTAATTTAGAAGTCCTGTTTGCTTGTTTCTGGCTTTGATGCTGCTGCTGGGCTTGTGGATTTTGTGGTTTATTTTTTTAAAAAGTATTATTTTTGAAAATACAAATGGGAAATTTTAAAAGGAGAGAGGAGAACACACATGCAGCAGAAGTGGCTTTGCTACATGGACCAGAGTTTGTCCAAAGACTGCATCCCACCACCCTGTGCTTGGCCAGAGGGCAGAAGTGAATCGGTGCTAGCAGGTAAATATATTAACCACCTGAAATGCTGTGAAAGCTCTTTCAAAGGTCCCTGAACCTTGCCAAAGCAAACTCTTGCCCCCCTTCTGGTTTTGTTATGAAAGCAGGTGAAACCAGGTGGTTTTAACTGAGTTTCTCTTTGAGGTTTGGTGTGGTTCCCACAAGTCAAAAAAGCCCAAAAATTCACGAGTGAAAAGCAAAGCAAGCACCGAGTTGTGAAAACGGCTGTTTGACCCCAAGCAAGACAAAGCCAGAAAGGGACAGAAAGCCACAGGGAGGCACAGCCACACCAGCCTCCTCCAGCAGCTCACGTGTTGCACAAACATCAGACAGCGCGCCTGGCAAAAACTCCATCCCCCAAATTAGGAGGGTATCTGGGAAACACACCCCCCAGGGAGAGATCTGTTAGGAAAACAACGATGACAAAAAATCTGCTCCTTGTGTACTGTCAGCTGTAACCACAAAGTAGCGTGTGAGGAGGAAACCTTACTGAATCCGTGATTCTGCTCAAACATTTCAGAGCATCTGAAATAAATAAGCTTAAATAAGCTCAAGGGCAAAGGGAGATGTTTGCATCTCTCAAGTTAAGCCTGAATCTCCGTTTACCAGCTCACCAAAACCCCAAACTGGGAAAGGAAAACTTCCTTTAGATAGTAAAGAATTCAATTTCTTGAATTACAGAAAAGGTAAATGCTGGCCTAAGAAAAAAGGAAAAAAAAAGCTGAGGGGGTGGGGGGCAGAGAAAGAGAAGAAAAAAGAAAGGGTTTCCCCTTTCTGCTTTTGTAGTAGCAGAATCTCAGCACATTCCTTTTAAGAAGATGCCTAAGACTCCAGAAGGGGTTAACAATAAATAACCTTGCTGAACACAGATTCCCCTTCTTTTCACATCTGAGTAATTCTTTTGTTTGTCCACTCTGGGAACAGAGGAGTTTTTAATAAAGCTGACTGTTGTTTAAAGCCACTGAGTACTGGTGGTGCACACAGCATGGAGTAGTTTGCTTTGTGGCTACCTTTGGAGCATATCAGGATGAAAGTGTTATGTCCCCAAGCTGTAATTATGCGACTACTTTCTAGTGTTTCAAAAGGAGGGAGAAAGAAGGGGGGTGGGGGGGGGAAGGAAAAACCTAGCTGTGGTTCAATGTGTCATAAAAAGGAAACGAATGAGCGGTAATAAGACTTCAGCTAAAGTGTTAGACTTCTTAGCTGTCATGTTAACAAGGTCCTTTAAACCTTACAATAAAGTTTAAAGCTTGATTCCTTCTCATACACTGAAATTGTTTAAAAAATAATTTGCATGATGACAAGGAAATCTGTTCAGAGAAAAAAATGGAAAATGTCATTAGCAAAGCAGGCTGACGGGAAAGAAGAGGTTGCACAGCGTCTGGAAATTTGCTGTTGACTCATGACTGTATTTAGTAAACAGGGTAAAGCCCTGTGATGAGTGAATGGTGTTCTGGCTTCAGATCCCTTCGAACTACTTAGAAGCACCATTTTAAGGGGAAGCTCAGAGGCTGCTATTGGAACATCACCCGGCCACATTTTACTTAAGCAAAAAGAAATGTTGAGCAGAGAACACATATATTATCAATTCTGAGAAAATGAAAACACTCAGGAAACAATCATTTCCATATTACAACAGAAAATTGGATTTTCTGGTGAATAATGAAAATGAGGCATTGCTCCCCCCGACCTCCTCTCTCTCCAGTATTTGTTCTGTGCCCCTCACTTTGGTATCAATGTGCTAAGAGATGATTATTAAGTGCAACAAAGGCCACAGCTATGCAGTTCTGGAAGATGTCCTAGCCTGTTTCAACACAGTTATTTTTCCTTCCTTGCAGTCTCTTCAAAGACAACGAAACCTTAGGTGAAATGAGAAGTGCATGAACTACACTAGCCTTGAACTTGCTAAAAAATAATTACTTGGATTAACGCAACATCATAAACATTCATCCCTGTCTGTTAGGCCAGGAGAAACCCTTGGGAGAAGTCTTGTTTCTGGAGAAAAGCCATGTTCCCCCACTCCTCCTTCACGCTGGCCCTATATGGTCACGGGGCAGAGGATAACGAATTGTGACTAGAACTGCCTCAAGATGAATCTGTTTGTGAGGGATGGAAAGTGTGTCATGCAACGCTACTTTGGAGGGAGATAATTAATACTGCACAAACAATCACTGGAAAAGCTAAACACGTTATTTGAATGTTTTGAAGTAAATGGCAAAAGACAATGTTTAAATTAATTATTAATTAAAAATGAATGTTGCCATCTTTTAAGTTTTTTTTTCAAAGCACTTTGTGCACTGACTTAAAATGCTGCAATATCAAAGTACCCAGAGCTTCAGATTCCTTCGTGCCCCCTCCCCTCTGACAACACATTATGCAGGTGGGAAACTTTTTTTTGCCATTAAATGCTAATTAGTTTCACAACTAATTACAATCACAGTATTAGGTTAATGTTTTTCTACGTTTTGATTTAGACTTACTTTTGTAAATCCCTTATTCAAATTACTTTGAAGTAAAAGACTACAAATTAGTTCTCTTTTTAATGTGTAATGTGAGCCGTGGCAATCCAGCCAGTAATTTTACAGCCTGTTGTGAGGAGCAGAAAGGCAGCGTGGCTCTTGCGCGCGGTCGTTCACATAGGTACCCAACTGCTCGAGAACTACGAGACTTATAAACACCGGCTTCCTCACCAGCCGCCAATTACCCAGTGTGTAATGTGAGGGGAGGGGAGAGTTTACAGCTTTGCAAGCTCACTCCATCACCCCATAAATACTGAGCACACCCATTGGGGCATCACACCCTTCCTGCCTTACACCCTTTTCCTGCGCCAGCTTGCTGCCCGGGTGCCATTCACGTTGAGCAGGGACAGCAATCCCCCATTACTTCATGTGGTTATATATGCCCTCATTATACTGCCGTCTGTTGCTATAATGCTCCTATTAATTTTCCTTTTGATATTTTAAGAGCAACCTATAAATCAAGCAGACCTTCACGTGTGCCACCGTTAATGCTTAGTAAGGCCGTTGTGTGTTGAGTGGTTCTTTTTAGACCCACCAAACAAGCCCATTTCCCAGCTCTGCTCCACCGGCCACACTTGTCGCATGGACCAAAAGGGAAAGAAATCACATTTTTTTCTCCAAGAAACACAGCTGCCCATGAGATTTTGCTAAGCTTAAAGACAAGAATTGAGAACAACAATTTTATAGCTCTGTGTGTTTGTCTGACTGGATTGAGCTGATGGGTTTTACATGGAAATTGGTAAGCAACCCTTTTACGTTCTAAAGAACCTAAGCATGTCCCCAGGTGGAGATGTCTACTCTTGCTGCTTTATCCATGAACCTCAGGAATCAACCATGAAGGTCTCCAGAATCACACTTCCGCAGACCATAAGACAACCCTAGAGCCACACGCATGCCACTGCTGTACTTACATTGCTTGCATAGGGGAACGTCCTGGACTACTGTCACTCCCGTTACTGTTCGTATGCTCCATTGCACCATTGAGCTCTTCCCTCATCGCACTGGCTAAATTGCCCAGAGTGGGATTTCCCATGGAAGCAGTAGTGTATAGAGGTATACTGTTCTCAGCCATTGAAGCCTGCCAAGGACACAAACAAATACATGAGGAGCCATTACTTAACGTTTTTATACATTGTACAACATGCTCACTTCTTCCAAAACATTCTCCACATTTACATTATTTGCAATTACCAGGTTTTAAAATATTGTGCTTTCTGATAGGTATTACCCTGACTCCACCAAGGGAAATTTAACATCATTTACATCTGGGTTTAAGCATTCATAGCTGTATTGGTTTGTGAGAGGACGGAGTTTTCCATTCCCTATTTGGAATTAAACCCCCTGGAAAAAATAAAATGTCCTTTTCCTGTTTTCATTATGCAGAATTATGTTTGGGGCCTTGGGGTTTTTTGTGGCTTAGGTTTGGGTTTGGGTTTTGTTTTTAATGAAATGGGAAAAAAATCAGGACTTGCTCAGCTGCTTAACTTTGTACCAGACCAAGCGGGCACCAAGCAAGAGCGCGGCGGTTTCTCTTGGGACCCAAGTGTGAACCAGTGGTTAGCATTAACTGAGTCAGTCAAGTTGGACTGATCCACCTGAGAGCTGAACTAGCCCATGTGAATTTTTTAAGCTTCAGCAACTCAGCTCTTACCTTAGCTAACAGAGACCTGACCATTTTATTTCCATTTTAAGTTGTTCTAAAGAAATGCTATGCAGAGCACACTGGAGTTAACTTTCTAAATGGAAATCTTTAGAGGAAGAGAATGAACTGTTAAATATTTTCCTTCTGATTCCCACTGTTCTGCCTGCTAATATTTACTGTGTGTCAGTATTAGCTCATGTTGACGGCACAGTCCTGTGCCCAGTGCGGCAGCGGTGTGAGTGCAGAAGCCCCAAGCCCTGGAGGAGCCAAGTGTTTGGCAGGGATGGGATGCGCGGCTTTCCAAGGCCGCAGCGCCCAGGGACTTGAAGGACATTCAACCACTTCACCCATCCCAGCTGGATCTGGCTGACATCATCCACAGATTTCTGAGTGCTGGGGAGCCACAGAAGCTGGCTCGGCAGCGCTCGACCTGCTCCAGAGGGAGGTCAGCCGGCTGCAGCAGCGGAGGCAAAAACTCCATCAGGCTCCAGGTCTGTGTGATGCAAACCCTGCCCATGGGAGGAGAATCCATGCAAATGTACTCCCCACTGAACGCTCTCGTCTGTTCCTAATCCATGGGACAAAACTCCTTGCTTGTTGTTATCTGAGCCAGCAGAGATGTTCACAGACACAGCCAGAGACTGGGCTGAGGAAAGAGAGGAAAGACCAGCACTGACTGCAGCATCTTCAGGAGCACGGCCCCTTTTATTCTTCCTTACGCTGACCTCTCCATGTGCAGCCCTACATGTCACACATGATTACAAAAGCTATTCTAATAGGGAGGGATTATTTTTATCTTCTTGATTCAACAACCGGCAAACTCATTGTGATTAGGGGATGCAAAGAATGGTTCACATTTCCTGCACTTGGCAAAATAATGACTCAAGTTCTTCACCCATAGTGGTAACTTGTAATTGCAGTAAAGCAATTTACTGGGGGAGAGGTGGGACACGAGGAGTATCAGCTATAAAGATAGCGAAAGGGGAGGGGGGTGCTTTGAGAGTCCCTGGTGACCCGCTGGGAAAAGAAAGCTCTGGTGAGAGCTGGATTCCCTTCCACACACAGAGGGGAGAAAGCTGCTACTTCTTCCTCACACAAGGGAAGACATCAGAGGGGTCTGGGTGAAAGAGAAGGGCAGCTCTGACACCCCACAGGCAAAGAAAACCATCCTGCCATCCCAGGGATGTGCAAAGAACCGGTCTTTGGTGATGTCCTCAACAGACTAGGGAACACTGCTCCTTAATTATTAATTAGGCTGAACACAGGCACTGGCAGGTAAAGTGGCTTTGTGTCCTAAGAGGAAAGTTGCTGCCCAAGCGACGTCTGAAATGCCAACATGGCATCAGCCACCAGGCAGATTCACCCAAACGCCTGCACAGCACCCGAGCACCTGCTGGGATTTTGCCTCAAAAATCCAATGAGGGGGGAGAGCAGAGATGAACCTGCTGGCATATTTTCAGCCAAAAAGAGGCCCTGTCCAGTGCAATATATATTGTTCACCCCCATTTATTAGAGGCATCACAGTGGTAGCAAATCTGGCCCAGGCTCTTCATCAGTTCAGTTCACATGATCCTACGGGGGGTGGGCACGAGTACATGCCACTTCCAGGAAAAGAGGGAAATGGAAACAGTTTGGAGGTTATCACAAAAGACAAGAATGGATGGAGATGACGACAACGACACGTGTTTCAGAAATAAAACACGAACAGTTCCATATGACAAGCATATTATTTGAAATTAGTCACATAGTTAACAATGTGAAGAAATGCAGGATCATTTCAGTTTTGCCTTTCAGCCTCATGAATGTAAAATGTGCTTGTAATCTTAATACTATTCAAGAGACAAAGCAGTCTTTAAAAAATCACACTTCACAAGACTCAAGGGAAAATAAGTTACTAATGAATGGTATTTACAGTTCCTTCATTTAAACATGCTTTCCTCTGCTTTTCAAGTTACTGTATGAACTCAAATGAGAAGAAACATTTGTTTTTCTCCTAATAATCTGTTTCTTGGTTCTGTAAAGAGAAGTCTGCTAAACCTTTCACAAAATGCAGCTGCCCAAGCAAACACTCACAGCCACCAGTGGCCATCAGTGAACTTCTCGAGAAGCAACCCTCAACAAATAACTGGGGTGCAACCACACATGGATTAATACACAATGTATGGAACAGGCTTGAATCCCACACAAACATACACACACTCCCTTGCAAATTCAGGGCACAGTAATGCATTCATATCTTTGGTTCATGTAGCAAATACTGACTTTACCTAGTGCTTCTGAGATAGACTCAGGAATTGGTAGAGAGGGGGGAAAAAATACAGCACATGAGAAAGAGCTGGAGACATGCACACTTCTAGGCTGCAAGTTATTAATTGTGTACCAACACTTGTGCATGTCTGCAGAGTGAAAAAACAGAATTTGTGTCTTACAGTTTAAATCAATAAAAAGAATCTTTTTTTTTTCTATAGGAATTGCGAGGTTTATTTTCTACTAACAATAGGAAGATATGCAAAAATAGCCCTTAAAAGAAAAGGGGGAAAAATGATCTGCTTTCTCTTTAAACCCATGAACAATAGAAGGTCACGTGCCGCAGTATCCTATCATTCAGCACATTAATAGCTGTGCTAGAGTAATTACACTTGTGGTATTTTTGCCTCAAGTGAAATTCTGAAATAAGAGGATGGAAATTATGATACTGCTGATAAATATTAATAAGTGAACTTTTAATTTTTTTGCCACAATATTCAAAATGCTAAGCATCTAGCTAATGCTGAAGCAGCCTGATATGTGTTTGCCTCCAGGGACTATGATGCTTTATGCACTTAAGAAAAAAGTTTAACGGAATTAAAATTTAATATCTAATTAGAGCAAGGCTAATATATTTTGAAATGAGTGGGGAAGACACACGCCTCTGTTGCATATTCGCTACAGTCATTAATCTTACCTGTAAAGCAGCATTGAGAGGTGTGCAGTAGGTGTGGCTGGTCTGTATGTTTTTAATAAGAGAAGGGTTACTGCATAAGAAAAACATAAAAAGGAGAGTTAAATGCAACCAACTTCTGTGCGAGCACTTCAAGCATGTAATGCTTCCTCCCACACCAGAAAACTAGAGCTGAGACTGTTTTTCCACACAAGTTCTCTCTTTTTTTTTTTTAATTTAAAGAAAATATCTGAGTTTCAGGCTACAGTTATCATATTTGCCTTTACTAAATAAGGAACATCATTATCTCTCAACGTTACCTCACCATGTGTTCTACTACCCTGCATTAGCAGCACATCTTGGCATCTCTGCTCATTTTAGCTGTGTTCAGGAGAAATTCTCCAATATTCGCCGTGTCTGGGAGCCAGTTACCATGTAAAGGTCCATCATGAGGAGCTATGAGCAAAAGCATCATGGGACATTTTAAATACTGCTTCATGCAAATCATCCTCAAAGTCGCTGGCAGCAGAGTCCCTCGCAATGGAGCAGGGGATGGTGATGACAGAGGATTTGAGCCACGTTACTTCCTGCCAGGCCAACACCCTCACAGTCTGGGGCTGCAGGCATGGATGCATGACAGCCGCTACTGCTGCACTGCAGCAACGCAGTACAGACCACACAGAACAACATGCTGCCCTGAAGGCCATTTTAATAAAAACTATTCTGGTGTGATATTCTGGACCCTTACTTTACTCATCTTAGGGGTCGGATTTGAGGAAAATGAATGCCAAGCATATCTGCTCTCTCTGTAGCAGGCATCTAAATACCACTGGTTCCACCAGAGGGGAAAAAAAATATCAAAAAAGAATCATCAAATACAACCTAGATAAAAAGTGACAATGCAAAAAATCTCCACCAAGTTTTAGCACTCACTGGGTATACTTATTACTGGGTTGTTTTTTTTTTCATGTGGGAATAAATCATGGTGAGAAGAGTCTTAACTGAGTCCCTCCCACAGGGACCAGCAAGGATCAGTTGTCCTGGAGAGATGGACTTCAAGTAAAGGTCAAAGAAAATTGCTTTGGGAACCCCAGGAATATTTGTGCACCATTGTTGTAGACACAGGTTGGCCTGTTCATTATAATCTTTACAGCTGGTCTCACTCTGCACTTCCAAACTTTTTGAAGTTAATTCAGCATTTCTGTTTTATAAGCACTTTACTCTATTTCTTTGCAAAACAAAGCATACAACTGAAAGCAAAGGAAAACATCAGAATTAAAACTTATCTAAAGCCTTTCCTGGCATGTATCTGTCTTCCTGACAGGTCTACAGCAGCATTTCGGTGCTAGCACGGATAATTATTTTAGTCTACATTGCACTATAAACAAATGCTATCACAGGCATGTCAAAGAAGAGTTATTACTATAGGCATTTGGATTATCAGAGTAGGACACACAAAATACACATAACAACCAAAAATTTAGTTTCTTTAGCAGCAAAGGTGATGTCGCTATTTCGTGAAATGCAAGTCTACATGAGATGGGTAAATCATGCAAAGCAAAGCAACAGCAGAAAAAAAAAATTAAAGCAAGTAAAAGCTCTTACTGTGCAACAAGCTCGCCAAAGTTTTCATCAGGGCAGTATTTTCGAGGACGGCCTCGTTGAATATGACGGCCACGTTTAAACTCTTCATCATCAACAGTCCAAAAGGACCCAAACTCATCCTCTACTCTGATAAAGCACTTATGCAGTGAGAGGTTGGTGCGAATGGCACCCTGGGACAAGAGCAGCAGCAAAGGAGATGAAGTGGAAACAAAGGGACACGGGATCGGGGACAGAACAGACATCAAATACAGGGAAAAGGAAAAAGAAAATAAAATGCAATAAGCATAAGCAAATGGTTTGTGAGGGTTAATATGCATTGCCACCTAAAAGCTACTAGCATGTGATGCAACAAACACCAAGCAAGCAGGGTCAGGGTACTGGTGGGCATACAAACAGTAGTGATGAGATGTTTGTCTTGGTTTCCCTTAACTGAAACAATGCAAAACCACCTGTGGTTGTTCTAACACCAGCTAGCAGCCAAAAGCCTCTACATTAAACTGTAAGCATGATCCAAGCTAGGCTAAGAAGTTCAAACATGGTGGACATACCCACTGATCTTTTGTGGCCTTCGTTTTTGGAACTCTTGTTCATCCACTGTCCATACTGCCCCTTTAACGTTTTCTACTCTCACAAAACACTTGTGAAGACTAAGATTATGACGCACTGCATTCTGCAGCAAGTATAAAAGAGAAAACATTCAAAAACTTTCTATGAGAAAATGCTCATCATCGTCCAAGAACAGCAGCACAGTCAGCTTGACAGTCCTCATTTTGCAACGTTAAGCCCC
This sequence comes from Neopsephotus bourkii, assembly GCF_033783945.1. Taxonomy (NCBI): domain Eukaryota; kingdom Metazoa; phylum Chordata; class Aves; order Psittaciformes; family Psittacidae; genus Neopsephotus; species Neopsephotus bourkii. The sequence continues at coordinate 1,193,748 of NW_026901568.1, forward strand.
TTCCCCTCCCCGCACCCGTTTGCTTTCCCCGGCTCTTTACATCTTCTTTTGCAAAGACAAAATAAATACGAGCTTAAACCTGAGATTAAAAATTCAAGTTACTCTTATCAATTATCCCCAGTGTGAATGAGAAGAGCCATCATCTTAAGCATGCACGTTGTATGATACAGCACATTTCATACAGAATACAATAGGAACATTGCTCAGACATTTCCAAAACAAATATATATGCTCTGAAAGAGAAACTTCTCCCCTCCTGGAAAAGAAAGCAGTTAGAAAGGATTTCACGCAAGTACAGACAGCTCAATTTAGCAGGGAGGCACTGGAGCGGGTGTTGTGGCTTCCTACAGCTGGGCTAATGTGAATCAGGTGCTGAACCTCCTTCCACACCCACTGCATGGACGGGGGGCTCGGCAGCACCCCATCACCCAGCACAGCACTGACTCCTGCCTCCATGGCCTGCTCTTATATGGAAGCTGGCTCCTATTTCTGGCAGACTACTGTACTGACTGATCTGAGCCTCTGCCAAGTAAAAACATGAGGAGGGCCCTCTGGAACAAAGTGATAATATCCCCACAGCTCATCACCCAGAGGGACCCACGCTCATGGCACCCGATGCTCAGATGTCTTCTATGCCACTTGGTGCTGCAAAAGGATGAGCCAGGCCAACCCCTCCAACGTGCCTGGACCTTTAATGAAGCCAGACATAATGAGGCACCTCGCTATGTCCTGGCAGGCTGTTGGCTTTTCTGTCCCTGCTCCCTCTGAAACGGTGCCGAGAGCCTTGTTATTCCTCAGAGTGCCATGCTCCTTCCCTGTTTTAGGAGCTTTCTGAGCAAATACCCTACTACAACAGTTGGAATTGATGACCTTAAAGGTCTTTTCTAACCTGAACAATTCTATGAGTCTACAAAGCCACTGGAATTTGTACATGGAGCACTGCTGAAAGGGGCTTGGTAAACAGGGAAAACAGAAGAAGCCATTTGCTGAGAATATACAGGCGAACAAATTCCCTATCACTGGCACCACTGATTTAGTCAATCTGGTTGACTCGTTAGCAGGCACAATGCCAGCCAAACACATGGCCTGGGTCTAGGCAACTAAGAGACTACAATTTTTTTCCTTTCTTCGTTGTCTTCTTGGGTTCTTTTTTTGTTGGCTTTTTCTTTTTTTTTAATGAACATCGGGTCTGCATTGTGAAAAGGAGCTCTAATCATGAATGTCTAAATCACTGTGCAAACAAAGGGTATGCACAGTGCATTTGTCATGTAAATTAAGAGGCAGTGGTGTGTGTGCCTTGGAGGGAAAGGCTAAGAGTCTTCTGCTACTTTTCCATTTCTCTGCAATCACCAGCATGGTGCCCACACTCCTGACCATGGTGCAGGAAAAGATTCAGGGCTCAAACTGCCTTCACGCAGCAGTTGCTTGAGTGCAAACACATCTCCTCTGGCTATAGGAGCTCAATCCCAGCACTTCGGCTTTTCCAGTCTGATCTGCTTGTGAAATGGTAGAAAAATTAACCTTTAATATGCCTTCCCTCTCAGCAAAGCAGAAATGTAGCAGAGATCCGAACACTCCCATCAAGGCTACCTCCTGCTGTCCTTACTTTCTTCTGCCCTTAATTTTAACGATTTTGTTTTTCCTCCTCCCATCTCTTCCAGATTTCACTACTTTTGAAATTTTTGGCAAAATCCCTCATTTTAAGGTGGAGGAAAAACATCCAAAAGCCCCACACCTTATGGGCTAAAATCAGCCAGCTCAGCAACTGCTGGTGGGTGCCGCACTAGTGCAACCTGACACAGGGCTGCTGGCCCACATCTGGGTAACTCAGGCAGTTTCCTGTGAAAATGGGAACACTGTCAAGTCTGGAGCAAAACGTAAGAATAATAATGCTATTTCCCTCAGTGAAAGCTGATCGTGTAGCTCATACAGCAGTTGATCAAACGCACACAGCAAAGTTCAGCAAAGAGAGATCTCTAAATTTGTAAACAGTCTCTAAATACACGGTTGAGCAGAAGTATTTGTATTCCTTTTTACATTGATCCTGGAAAATACAGTCTGGTTTTGTTCTCTTGAAGTCAACGTGCAACTGATGGTTAAGGCTGCTGGATATGTTGAGACAGACAAGTTGAATACTTGCAAGACATCCATGAAGCGCTGCTCTCACTTTGTTTTCCCTGTGATCACTCATTTAAGGAATTCATGGCAGAAAAGAATTGTTTTGTTTCCCCTGCCTCTGGATACTTGCTATCTAACAGATTTATTTGAACAATACCCCAACGTTCTGCAGCCACACCTGCAGCCCGTGCCTCATGGCTGCAACTCCGTGCCAGCAAATTACTCCAAAAACTCAAAAGCAAACAGACATTGCCTCTGACCTGTCAGAACCAGTTCACAGTGCTCCCCCAGCAATCAGCTTAACAGAAAAATTAGGAGCTATTATTGTAAGATTATATATTTACCTTGTTAAAAATATTTGTATGCAAGCCACTTTTGCACAAAAATTACCCTGAACATGCTTGAATGTAGTAAATGAAAGGGTTTGTTATTTTAATAACTGCTCAGGCTCTGTTGTACTGCATTTTGGGAAAGAGGTTCATTTTGTAAAGGTCTTTATTCCTGCACTCTTCTGTGTTTTTAAAAGAGGGCTCAGGGAAGCTTGTTCACACCAAACCCTGACCCTAAACTTGGGGAACACTAACCCAAATGCCCCCCAAGCATTAGCTGAAGGTGAGTGCAAATCAGCACGTATATATTCAAATTATTCTGATTCTGCAATTAGCCCCTTGTGCTTGTTCTGCGCCCCGTGGGCTTCCCATCATGCCAATCCAGAGCTGCATTTTCATTCCTGCTGTTCCTGAAGGCTGGCATAAATCTGAGCAGTCTTCAGCAGGAAAACCTCTATTACTTGAAGCAGCTGAAAATTTTGCTGGTGGAACCTGGGGTGAAGCTCTTCTTCCCTGTTAAGTGAAGCAGGATGTGGGCACCTGCACAAGGTCTCCAAAGGGTAGCAGCCTTCCTGGGACACACCTTGCTCTTCTGCAAGCCCGAGGGTCTGCAGCCCAGTTTCCCTTGTCCTCCTATGCACACTGGAAGTGTATGTGGCTTCTGGGACTAGATTTTATGTGATGCACAAAGCTAATTCCTAAGACTAGCCTTTTAGGAAATACCACCAGGGCTGCCTGCTACCTTCTTCCACTCCCATTTCCCTTCCCTTTGCTGCTGGAATTAAACAGGATTTTTACTTTAGCTCCCACACCTGCAGCTGCTGAATAGTCCTACTGGAACCGCTCCAGCAGCAAAAGACAGGCAGGTCCAAAAGGATCTTAAATCAGGGAAAGTTAATTTCCTTTCTGGATAGTACGGAAGCTGCAAAGTGAAACACTGCTTGTGTTTTCCAACTTCAGTGAAGAATCAGAGCAGCAATCATAGAGACTTCTCCTGAACCTAAGAGTTTCTAGACCAAGGTTAAAAATGCACAACATTGTCTTGGGATCTGAATTAAAAGCAAAACATGGTGCTAAAACCCAAGCTAACTTCCAAGGACCATTCTTAGCTCTATCATCTAAAGGAATTAATTGTAAATACAGACTGAGACAGGAAAAACAGGAGCTGATGAAACCGCACGTATGCAACGTACTCATCCTACCTGGTCGTATGAAGTTGCTTGAGAGCAAGAGTCGCTTAGATTAAGAGAAACTCACAGTACCAGGGGCGCAATTTTTACAGCAGTACAAGAGCCTATTATTAGATTCATTCGTCATTGCACAAGCTTCAGAAGCCAGCATGGCTATTATAACGCCACATGTAAGAGAAGAAGTGGCCCCCCAAAATAACAAATAAAATTAACTCCTCAAACCTCTTATCTAGCAATATCTGAGGTAGTTATGATAGGAAATTAAAGTGTCAAATAACAAGTTGATTTCTGTAAAACACCTATTTTATTGTGGAGCTTGCTTCTTCCATGTTATGCTCAGTAAGCTTCTGCTGTGCAATTTAAACTACAAAAAAGGTGGTTTGCAACAAATCTGTGTATGCAGTTAAGAGTCAGTCGACTGAGAAAAGAAATCCACTGATCTATAGATCCTAGGGAAAAAGTGGTCATTGTGATTGCAGTGTGCATAACTAACAGACAGTGTATCTTCTGACACAATAACTTCACCTCCTTTTTTTCCTTTCCTAATACGTTCCAGCTGAAGGGCTTGAGTTTCACTGCTAGCAACAACCACACAGAGGAACTCGTGACATAATCACAGAACATAAAAGCCAATAATGGGGATTCAATTAGTGGTTTTCAAAGGCAGAAGAGTTTTTCTGCCGAATATTAAACTGTTCCTGCAGATAAGGCACTCAGTGTGTGTCAAAACTGCCGATCTACATTTTCATGTCCACACGTCATTACAATTTGTTATGTCATCAGCAACGTCTACTCTGTACATGTCAGACAGCAAAGGCAAGAGGCACAGGTGGGCCAAGGCTTACCTTCCACGTCGCTGCGTTGCGTCTGAAGTAAGCAAACATTCGCGTGAACCAGTTGTAGATTTCATTTAGTGTTAGCTGTTTTTCTGGCGATTCAAGGATGGCCTTGTGAAGCAAAGCGATTGCAACATCAGTTATGAGCACACCAGTACAAAATACACTCACAGTTTTACTTTACCAAATACAGAAAGGAAAAAAAAGGAAGAAAGGAAGAAAGAAGAAGAGATTTGGAGCAGAAAACCTAAAGGAGGTTTTTCACAATATGAACTAAGATTAATGGCTGTATTTAACAGTTCAATGGCAAAATTCAAAATGGAATTATCTAATTGTTTTGAGTTTTTATTTCTGTTTCCTTACAGAAATATTAATTTATCAGTCATTCATAAAGCAGAATCAAAGAGAAATGCAAAACATTTCACTAGCTGATTAAAGCTCAGTAATTATTTAGAGCTCAGATTAATTCTAGGGATCAGAGATTACTGTAGCTTGTGATAATTGACTTGCCATCTTTAAACAGGCTCATTTTCACTGTTGTGTGAAATGAATTTCCTAATAATCACATCGTATTGTAATACTTAATCAAAAGCAATTATGTTATATATTGCAGTTCTAAAAACCCTTATAGTAAAGGTTTGAGCATTTGAGCACGCTTACATACCAAAGGTTTGAAAATCTATTTAATCCAGAGTGTGCATATATAGGGAGATATTTTTTTTTTTAATCCAAATGCACGTTTGGCTCAGCTTACCTGTCTAATTAAAGATGCATACGTGAATGGTGGTCTGACTTCTGCGTTCTTATAAAATTCTTGGTTCTGGGCAATATCTGCTAAATAAGAGCAGTTGTTCTGTTATCATCACAGCCTGCTGCTGCTGGGCTTCAGGCAACACAAGCTGCCCCACCAAAGGGGCCACACCATCAGAACCCCTTTACCTGAAGAAATGGGGACGTTGTATTTATCCGAGTACCGCCTCCGGATGGGTCCGACATTGTGCATGCTTGTGGTAGTGATGACCGACGGTCCCTGTGTGACGGGAGTGATGGGCGCAGTTGGGGTGGTGGGAGTATGAGGTAAGCTCTGTGGAGAAGCCTCGGATGCAGTCTTGGAAAGCGTGACGCTCGATACCAGATTCAGCTGTGGAGGGAAGGACGAGGGTTTCGTTACAAACGGCATTTCTGGGTAATGAAAGGCTGCAAAGAAAATTCTCGGTAACGGAGTCTTCCTCAGTTTGAAGCACAGAGCACTTGCTTCAGCGCCAAGTGCTGCTGTAACATCTCCATCAGGAGCCAGTAAAGTGAAATAAATATATACATTTCTGAAGAGATTTAAAGAAAGAATAACATAGTCCATTGCTGGAACTCCAAATCGTGAATTTTTATCTAAACCTTAAAACAAGATCTCACATAGCACATAATAATTTCAGTATTTTCTTTTAGTTCCATTGTTTCACAGTCTAAACCCCACACATCTCTTATTTCCATGCTGTCATTATGCATAGCTTCTAATCAGTCTTCTTGGATATTCTACTGAAGGCATCAGGCTTAGAATAAAAGGAAAGACTTTCCTAGGGATGTACTAGGGAGAAACTCCATCTCTCTGTTTAGCATTTAGGCTTTTTCTTTTCTCCCCTCTGTTCATACATTTTAAAAGCAAAGCCCAGAGTAGGTTATCACTGGAATAATTCAATTAATCACACTGCATGAAATACTGCAAGGACTCAGTCCTGCAGAAGTGGCACCCCTCTTCTTTTTCCTCCCAGGACAGAAGGTATCGGCATTACCTGCACGAAGCCCAGCCCAGGATAAATGGCAGCTTGCCACCTCAGGCTGTAAGACACAACTGCCTCCAGGGTTGTGCATCAAACCCAGCTCCAACTCAAGTGCTTTCGATACACAATCCTATTTATATAACCAGCATCCACATTCCTCCCTAACCCTTTCTTTTTGCCCTACACCGTCCTTTGAAAGACGATTCTCCATCTCAGTAGGTCACTCCTGCTGAAGTATTTTAAACAAACAGTCTGATCTCTTAACTACATCAGAAAAGACGACTGAGAAAAGGGCTCTTTGACTACTTCCACATTTCCTTCCCTTAGGCAGTTTTGTGAGTAATATTGGTGAAATCCTGACCCCACTGAAGTCAGTAGCAAAATTCCTACTGAATTTAACAAGAAAATATTTTACAACGTTTGCTCGTTATTAAAATTCCTTTTTGCTTGACATGAAACCTTTTCAGATGAAGGCAAGGCATAGTACTTGGCTATGCCCCCAAATATCTTGTGTTTATCCATAAGGCACTGTATTAATTTTCCTCGCATGAAACTAAGCAGATAAGAAAACTCCTATTAGCATCCCTCAAATGAGTTAATAGCCACAAATAACATTTCTTTATAAAAATAATAGGTAGTGTAAAACAAAGGTAGTGTAAAATAAAAGGCTCTAATATGACGGAAAGGATATCGACACAGAAAGTCCACTGCCCACAGAAAGGGAACAGCTGAGCGACAGGCAAATTGTGACTGCTTTCCCTCTGGATTGAGAAGGAGCAAGCAGAGGGAAGCCCCAGTCACAAACACCCAGTGCTGTATGGCTGCAGTGGTGCATAAGCATCTCCAAAGAAAGAAGGTGGTGAGCAGAGGACCTGCAAACACCCCACCCCTGGGCAGGGGCTTACAACCAATGCTTCGCCTTCCAGCGGAAAACACTTAACACTTAATGGTAAAGCCAGAGAGCATGAACCCAGCTAGGGACGGTGAAAGGCGGTGAAATATGGGTATTGATTTCCCGGAGACTCCCACACCAGTGTGAACCGCTATCAGTAGTGTGGAGGTAAGCATGCCTTCCCAGACCCCGCGGGGCCAGCACTGCCGCCACATGCCGCCTGGTCCGATTGTTGACTGGCATGATTTAAGGACACTGATTAGGGACATGTATATAGTAATGTCTCCCTGTTATCCATCTATTACATATGATAAAAGGACCAGTGACGATAATTATAGTACAACTGACAGGTCTCACCATGAAGTTAAATCTACTGTATTTTATCTCAGTTTCTAAATGGACATTTTAACAGTCCAATAACTGCGAGCAAATCTGCATCAATTTTAAGTGCCCATCTCCAGTGGAGGCTCGGCAGCCGGGCCCTCCTGTTGCAAAGATCACTGCTCATGCTTCATCATTATGGCTCCAACTACTCCATTTCAAAAGAGTCCCCATCCTTTTTTAGTGTGTAAAAACTTAACATTTAATCTGTTTTTACTAGGGAACTGCGAGAAAGGATCCACAAAGGTCACCGTTCCCTGCTTAAAGAATTTGAATTGAGTTAAATTTCTTTAGGCTTTTCAGCATAGGTAGCAAGTAGGAATAAACACAGAAGAGGATGAGCAAAGGAGGGGGGGCTTTAACAGGCTTGACAAATGACACCGTGATTCACACCCACTGCTGGGCTGCCACTAATAAGCTACAGAGGAAGCAGCCAATCTCAGCTAATTACCAGATAAAATTGTATTGTAAGGACTCTAATTAGGAGATGCTTATGGAGGTGATCTAATGATTAAACGCTGCATCCAAGTGACCCCACCATCAATGTGCAGTGGTGCAAGATGTCACTGGAATATTTTGTAGAAACAGTAATTTTATTTCAAGGAGGGGAGGCAGTAATATTTGTAATAATGGCTATGAGGTAAACTAATTAAAAGACAGTTCCTAAAGGAAGACTGTGGCTTTGAGCAGCTGTGGCCGTTCCAAAACAAAGTGCCAAATCTCAACAGAGGAGCTGCAGTCAAGTGGAAAATTTCTGCCTGACCTCTGCTCTTGCTATTAATTTGCAGGAAACCTAATGACACATATACATATTCCCACAAAATTGTTCTAATTGCTAATTTGCCAAAGGAGCCCAGTTTCCAAATTAAACATGACTGCAGTCTGTGAGGAAGGAGAGAACAAAAAGCTGGAACGCAGTGAGTCTGCTGCGTTTCACCTCCGACGACCATTTGTGAGCCTGAACCAACAAGTTAATGAAACACGACCTTGTCGATCGCTAGCGAAGTTTTTTCTTTTTCTGTGTTTTATTTGATGACACTCTCCTCTTCCAGCCAGGGTCCATCCCTGCCTGTGCTGTTACCAAAACACGAGCTAGGGTAAGGGAGGAGAGGGCTGTGCTCCTTCCACAGACCCTTGCCGCTTCTTCCTTTGTTGCATCTATAGCGCGAAGGCTGAAAAATCGGTTGTGAATTAGAGCAGAATAACAAATTATGAATAGTGTTGGTTTTGTTGCCATCTTGAATTATTAATCCGAATGGTAAACTATTAAATCTTAATATTGGCATCAATTAGAAACATGAAAGCAGCCATGGATGATTGTGCAGGGCAAAGATCAGGGAGGGACTGGGCTGGGAGGGTTTCTTTTCCTGATGGAAACTTGACATGGTTTCTCCCTGTTTGCATTTTCTATTTAAAAACATGCTACTATGATTAGAAAAGTTGATCGTGTTGGTATTTTGTGCGCAGCCTGTTTCCCACATACCGCAATTTTTGGATGAGGTAGCATTGCTGGCAGAGGGGAAGGGAGCCTAAGTCACAGAGTGAGCACTCCAATGAGCAGGAACTCTTGTACTGCAGTAAGGCATAACATGGGGCACCCTCCAAGTACAATGGAGAGCACAGCCCCTGCACCAAAGAGTTAAATGATTTCGTAATATTTGTACTGGGGATGGGGGAGGATTTCCTCCAGCCTTTAATGGAAAAAAAAAGTGATCACATGAGTCCAAAACCCCCAAAACACCAAGAAATAAAAAAACACCAACAGGAAAACCACCAAAGCCCACAACAGTTTTAGGTCCTAAAATTCTGCACATTCAGTCACTGAACCTCATTGGCTGCTTTGTTCAGTTCTGAATTTTGAGAACATTTCCTCATACTCTTTTAACTTAATCATGAATCCTGTAGCTGTTTTAGCGTTCAATATCCTGCTTAGGATTTTATTGTTAACTCCTTTAAGAAACAGGCATGTCCTCCTATTAAAGGTGAAGACTGAGTATCTTTATTTTCTTTAGATATAAACAAGGCAGAGAGGTAACTTTCTCCTTCACCCTGTAAAACAGATTTCCAGTTAAGTGGCTCTCCCACTAGGGCTGTCTGATTTCTTTTTGTGTAAACATTTTGCATGACAATGGTGGCTGCACATGAAAAAGCCCCTGAAACTCTTTTAGAAGAAAAAAAAAAAAAAGAATTTTATGTATGTGTATGCATACATGTGTGTGTACATATATATATGTATACATTTAAGTATGTGTACATATACACATATATGTTTCTAAATGTGATGGTGGGGCCATACCCACTGCTGCAGGTCAGTGACTCCTCTGCAACAGATGCTGCTGCTCTGGTCCCAGCTGGGACTGAGGATTTATCCATACTGATTTCCTGGGCCTGAAACACTCCAAAGTACAGATCCCTTTTCTTGACACCCAGGGTGGTGAGAGAGAGCTAACACTGGGCCTGAAACTTTGTTAAATGCTGTGTCTTCCTCTCCCATTTCAGCCTGGACACATTAGTGTATTGGATGCGGAGCCTGGCAGGCAGCAATCACTTAGCAGGTGTTGTTATTGGCAGGAATACTAAGGAAACCAAAGCTGAGGAGTGAGACTTAATGAAAACCAGTATATAAAAACAGCTTTTGTTGTGCTTGAGATTCTCTCTTTATTGCTGCGTATCGTTATTTTTTCAAACTATAAAGTCCGGCTGCAGCAGCTAAAATGCTCAGTCATTACCTCAACAGTTAAAAGACTATTTTTTTTTTAATGCTTTGTTATTACAGTTGCTAAAAACAGTATTTCAAAACAATCATAACTGCTATGGTTAGGGTAAAAAAATACATAGAAGAAGGGATATTTAACCGTGCATCTTGTTTCAAGTGCCAAAAGTTTCTCTCACAGTTTTCTGTCTATTTTTAAAGACGGCTATAGCACCCACTATGCAGAATTACTTGTTGCTTGATGCTTTTTCCTTTTCCTTCCCTTCCTATGAACTTCAACATATGTTAATCCCCCAAAAGAAAGCACATTTCCATTTCAACTATTATGCTGATCTCTAACACCAATGAAAATAGCATGTAGGGGAAGGCATCTTAATAGCAAAACCAGAATGACAATTCTTAAGAAATCATTCTGGCTTTTGTGTTGTGGTTTTGGTAGGGTTTTTTTTGGGTTTTACCTTGAAAAAAAAGGAAGATCACCATACAAAAATGTCACAGCCTACTGCTACACAGACAGCCTTGTTCTTGCTATATTCAGGCCCTTTAGTATCACCAAAGCAACACTTGTAGCACTAACAGGGAACAACTTCACCTGTTCTGAGTTGTGAGATACCTCCACTTTCTTTTAAAGTGCTGCACCATTGGGTACTTTAATTATAAAGCTAGACACTTTTGAAGGTGGCCCTGAGCACTGCAGCTCCTGATGTGCTCTCCCTTCCCAGCAGCTCCTCAGAAGCAGGGAAGAGCTGCCATTTGCAGTATACCAGACATCACCTCCACACCTAGAACATGACAAAATCTCATCAGCTTTAACAGGACTAAAGAGTTCTATTGAACAGACGTTTTGGAGGACTGGTGTAGTGAAATGCATGGACTACTCCACCACCCTTCCCAAGGTTAAAATTACTGCAAGGAGCTAAAAGCCACCCAAATGGGATGGATGGGCATGGCTATCCTGGTACGTGCAGCGCTCTCTCTGAAGCTGGGCAAGTTCTGATTTGATGCACAACCATCAAGAAACAGACTGTGATCTACCTGGTCCAAACCCAGCTGCTCAGCTACCACCTGAAGCCCAAAAGGCAAAGACAACTAATGGTCAGTGTGGATTACAAACAGCATGAGGTTAACATGGACACTCAGTCACCAATTTTACCTGTCAGTAACAAAATAGTTTAAAAACAAGCATTAATATCCTTTAAGCAGAGTAAAAACATTTCCTCAGTCACGAAAAGGCTGTAATTTTAAATCCCAATTCACTGCTATGTTTGGATTTGCATCCGCTCTTTCCTTTAAAATCACTGATGTACTGTAATATATTAATTCTAATGTACACCTTGCATTAGTTATGTTGGCAGAAAAGAATTAATTACTGGATGTAAAGAATACTTTGCACTGCAATAATGGTCATCAGATCTTTTTTACCAAAGTCCTATCCCACTGAGTTAAAAGGACTAGGGTCTAGCACAGTCTATGCAATGCCTGTGTATTTTTTTCACTAGGAACGCACAATTTATGCAAAACACTATACTTCTACATTTTATAATTAATTTTCAAATGCTTCACCTATACATATTTTAATAATTTCTGATTTATCAGATGGTATCTATAATAAATTTTTCTATATTTCAATAAATGAAAAGAAGGCAGTTTCAATCCAACAACAGAGTGCCACACAATATAGGCCTGTCAGGCACCAATTTTTACTTCTAACATGTAAGTTAAAGGATAAGGAATTTATAATGCTGCCTGTGAACGAAACCACTTTTCATACACAAATGTGATCTTTTTTTTTCCAAAGGGTAATACAACAGTACATTTACATAAACTAATCCAAACAATCTATGTATTTGACAATGGCAAACCTCACACAGACTGCCTATTGTTGGTTTACATCTTGGAGTTCTTTATGTTGGCTTGTAACACTGCTCTAGCTGTCAAAGGTTTGACTTGGACTCTAAATAAATGGTTATAGAAGTGCTGTGCAGCGATATTGGACTTCTTTGCAAAAGAAAACCTGCTGTGTATGAATTCAAAAGCTATTAATTTTTCAGTCAAAAATATTCATGCCTATTTCTTTTAATAAAGAAACACTGTGCTGAGCAACTGAGAGATAATGTTGACTAGTGGTACAGAATTTTCAATAGAGCAGTTAAAAATAAATTTAGTAGGAGGTCCCCAACAAAGCTATAATTTTCCAGAATGTAAAACATTTTTAATACTAATCAAGACAGCCCTTTTCCCCCTGCGTTCACTTTTTTTTTTCCCCACTGCTTTTCCCTGTTTATTAGCTGTTAACAGTAATCTTCCTGGCGACACCGCCTGGTATCTCCATAGCCTACAACACCCGCAAAAGCTCCCTGCCCTCTGCGGCCGAGCATTGATCATGAGCTGCCTTGCCAAACGCTGCTCGCCTCCTTATGATTTCCTCCCTTTAGTTTTTAATCCTTCCTCCTGAGGGGCACCACTGTTATGAAAGGCCTCAAGGCAGAGTGCTTTGAGACTTCCAGATTATTCCGCTGTTTTAATTTTTAATCCAGTAAGAGCTATAGAAACCAAACCTCCTCTCCATTCTGTTGGGTCTACATACTTTGCCAACAATGCGCTGAAGCATTTGCATTCAGGCTGAGATGGATGTGAGGAACTATAAGCATGCTATTTTTACAGACACTGTAAGTAGTTCTACTCTAGAGGGCTGGTATCCACCAGATCAAGCAATTTTAGGCATTTCAACATCTTAAATGTAAGGGTTTATACGTACCACTCAACTCTTTCCAAGAAGGCACCAAAATTTCCGGTTGACTTTGACATCTGCTCCAGTGTTGCTGAATAGCCTGCAATTTTCTGTCTAGTAGCCTCCCTATGCACTTCTGCAGCCATTTATTTCCAACTACATGGAAACTGAGAAATCCTTTTCTAGTAAAAATGTGTGCGCAAAGTGTTTAATGATTTTATGTTCTCTATCTCTGTAATGTGTTCTGTTTCAGACATTAATTTTGTCTACCAACTGCATCTTGGCAGGCTACCATATTTGCTGGGTTAATAGTCTGACTCCTTTTTATTTCCATCACCATAAATCACACATATATGGGTGTGTGTTTGCTTTATTTATAGAAAAAAAATCAGTCAAAACAGATAAACCAATACTTTGTCATTATGCTGCATCATTGCATATTGATTAAAATTGCTAGTACTAACTATAGATTGTCAACGCTCAATTAATTTTCACACAATGACTCAAAGCAAAATCAAATAAAGCCAGTGTACCTTTAAATCTTACAAATCTTAAAATCAGGAAGCAAAGCACTCTCTCCATTTTGAATAATTGTTGGAAGCTCTGAGAAACATTTTCAGCATTAAGAGGTTGGGAGAAAACAACAGCTGAAGAAGAGTCATTTTGGTCAGGGAATGAGATGGTAGGTCTGTCTGCGTTTGGGGCTACCCAAGAGTCTTCTTGGGCGGCAGAGGTACTTGCTTCCCCTGCACCCTCTTTTTTAAAGGGCAGTCTGGGGCAGAGAAGGTTTCCCGTCTCAGTTTCAACAGTATAAAACTTGATACTGGTTAACCGCGATTAACATCAAAACATGCAGCTAGGTCTCTTCTACTGTAAATGTCTGTCAGACAGGGAGAAAGCAGAATAAATATACTACATATAATTTAATTAAATCTCCTTCCTAACACTTCCTAAGATTTCATACAAGTTGGACTGATGCAAAGCAACTTACAGCCTACTACGTAAGGACAGAAAAAAAGCTCAATGCATCAGCTTTAAAGCAAAACTTATTTCAAACTCCCTGAAGAGAAGGGGATGAGGAAACCCATGTGCCCATGGCAGTGCCTTCTGCAAAGCAGCACTTTGCATCTCATCACCATGGCCAGCTCTGAAGCGGTCCACGCTTTGCATCATGTGCCCCAGTGGGGAACAGGAAAGAGAGGTTTGTTGTGAGATTTGCTTTTGGCACAGTTCGGTACTTACGGGCTGAGGGGTGGCTTTTGGTTCAGTTGACTTCACATGCAGGTGTGTCATCATGGCTTGCAGGCGCTCTTTATCTTTTGCAAGCTGAAAGGAGGGGGGGGAAAGAAATATCCTCTGTTATTCGCACAAATAAAACCCAGACTCTGCTTATTCCTAATTAAACAGCTGGCACCAGGGCATGAGACAGAAGAGTTTTATTGCTGAGTAGTTTGGAAATTGTATATGGTCTATTCGTGAGGTAAAGCTAACGCATGGTGCTGGGTGTCACTATTTCCTAAAGCAAAATGCATTAGCCCTCGAGTGAGAAGAGCTAGACCTGCTGGCACCAAGAGGTTCACTCTAGCCCTGACAGCTAAAAGACAACAGTGAATCATGTTTATTAACCAGCCCCACTCCAGCTCAGGAGGCACGGCAGAAAGCAAGCGAGGCAGCAGCTCTGAGATGCCTCTGCCTCCTTTCAGACCAGAAAACAAGTGGCACAAATGGAGTGCGGCTTTTACGGCACCTACAAGCCCTGTGGCATGTGCAGCAAACGCAGAGACAGCAGTGGTTAAACCACATGAGGCACCTCCATGGGGCATGGCAGGCAGCCTCAGCTCTTGAAAGCATCTTGCTTTTACTTGAGAAGGTGGCACACCCCCTCAGTGGGTCACCCAGGGCAGCCAGGCTGAGAACCTGAGCAGGGGCACCCTGAGCACGGGCAGGAGCAGCAGGGTGGGAAGGGCTAACAGCATACAGAAACCGCCTCAGAGCACTCGTCTCAGGGCACCCAAAGCCACAGGACCAGTATACTTTCACCCTTCCTCATGGGTCTTATCATGCCCAAGAGCTAGGGCACAGCTCCTGCTCTGGATGTCTGTTCTACTTTATGGTTGACATTTGAACCAGGCCACAGCTGCTGCCTTGGGATCACACCATACACATCCTTAGCCAGGAAGGCATCCCAATGCATTTCAATGCACTAGACAGACACTAAATTTAATTATTTTGGGGAACCATTTTTTTGTATGTGCAACAGGATTTTTTCCAGCTGCTTGAAAAAAAAAATATATGGTGGAAAAATATTAAGAAGTAATACTAATGAAAAAAGGGGTGTTATTAACCTATATGCCCAATGTAAAAGCTCCTGTTTCCAGCAGGACTTGGACCAGGTTCTCACAAATGACAACTTTTGCAGACTTTTTGCTTTAGACAAGCCAGATTCCCAGCGCCAAGAGGAGAACCGTGCTCACATTCCAGCAACACTTTAAACAACCTGCCCACCTTATCACCATCATCTGTTTGTAACAATAAAGTTGGGCTAAGTGTATATAAAAGGAGACTTGGTCATAAATCCCCATTTGTATCCTTACGGTCAAGGCTGTGTTATGTTCACAAGGCAAGGGGCTTCTGACTGTGCCAGAAAGGTGCTGTGATAGGATAAAAATTGGCACATGGGTTTCCAAGAGAGGAATTACATATAGGAAAAAATGGTGTGACCACTGCATGCTCTGGAAGTGCAAAAGCAAAATCACTGGGCTTTTCTAACAGCTGCTCTGTTCTTGGTCAAAACCCTCAATGGCAAGAGAGAGAACCTGACACTCACAGCAGATCTGCAATCTCATCACCAGATCTGCGCTGGTCTTCACAGAAGAGCCAAAGAGCAGCGATGGGCTCTTATCATAGCACTGCAGCAGAAACTTCTCCCTCTGAGAGTCCTCCGAGGACCTCTTCAGAGAAAGGAGAGGTCTCGCCCCTCAGCTGCTGTGCTTCACACAAAAACAAATTAAACCCAAAAAATAGCTGTGCTCTCACTGCAGCTCTGTTGTGCAATGTCTCATCTGTAGCAGTTGCTGGGCACACCGGGCTGCCTGGCGGGGTCATCTGTGCATTAAATTCTGGTCTGCAGGCTACTGCAGAAGAACAACATCTTCTAGCCAAAATAAACAGAAGGCAGGCACCTGAAAGCTTCCTGCCTGCACCAGTGCGGCGGCAGGAGGGAAGGCACCCGGGCAGCCCCGGGCACACCCTGCTGAGCTTCCTCCGGGCCCCTGCAGCCAAACAGAGCGGTGCACCTCCCTCCGAGCGGCCGGGGTCCTTGTTCACAGTGTTTTCACTCATCATCTTAGCAAGGCTTTTAACGCCGTTTCTGGTGGACGGAGGTTATTAAAGATCCTCTCGACATTTCAGGCAGACACATGCTAGCATTTTGTCATAGTCTAGGAATTCAAACACTCACCCAGTTAGGCAGGAGTTTAAATTATGAAAAATAGAGGTCTCTCAGTTTCAAAGCACTGAAGAGAAGTAAAAAAATCTGAAGAATTTCTTTAAACTGTTCTTCCCTTAGGTCAAGAAGCAGTAGTGATATAAAACTAGAATGTCACTAGTAGCCCCCTCAGGTCAACAGGGTCATACAAAAGAAGCCATGAGGGCTTGTGTGGTCTCTGATGGGAGCAAATTCTCACTGGTGGCTCTCACTGGACTCCAGATGCTCCAGAAATGGGGATTATTAGTATACATGCATGAAAATGCTCTTTATCTACTGATAGTGTTCTTGGGCAAGGACTTTGCTGCCATATATGTAAGGATCTGCTCTGTAGAGGGGGTCTGAAGACTAGAACACAGTCCCATCTGCAGCCTCATTCTTTCTTCCCATATCCATTTGGAAAGCTCTGCATGGTAGGAGTTTTCACATGGCCACCCAGTTCATGATATGCCTGATTTTGTGAGGTTTCCCTCACCTCTGTGGGGTACAACCATGATGCAGATGCCTGACTGTGGTTGAACAGGAAACACATCCCAAGAAAGGTACATGCTTTGCAAACTTGGACACGAGGACACATGCCTTGCTCCAGAGAGGTTAAATCCTAAATCTACACAGGTAGAAATGGCTGGAGAAGGAAGGCACAGAAAGCACAGGCCAGAAGCAACTCAAGGTAAGGGGGCGGAACAGGAGTCTGATAACCAAGGAGCAAGAGGGGAAGGCATTAGGCACAGATGATGGAGAAATAACACAGGAAAAAAGAAAATAACAATGAGGACCAGGAATGTGAAAACAGAAACCCAGTGAGGGGCATTCAATCGGAACAACATGGCCAGAACAATGAGAACAGAGATCACTTCAGCAGCAGGATTCTGGACAGACCAAGGACAAATAAGAAGGAAGCCGGTCATGGACAATGCATGAGACAACCAAGACACAGCTTCTTTCCTTCCATTATGTGCCTAGTTGGCCTGTGCACTAGAAAGGTTTAGGATCCACTTCAAGAGTGCCAGTGGAAAACAGGCCCAAAGAGTGCTTTCATACACTGAAAATGGCCAGCTGTCTTCATTTTCTCCCACGAGGAGATACTTTTTAAAACTTAACATAGCCTTGTTGCCGTTCTGGGATGTTTTTTCACTCAAAGGTGGTGCTGCTAAGAACTAGCTAAGGATAGGGATATGTTCCTGTGTTTGTGTTTTACCCAGCAGCCCAATTCTCACTATTTATAAAGACAACAAATGATCATGTCAAGATGGTTTAAACAAAGTGAAATATGAGAAGATCTCTACCTTGTCTGTGATATTTTAAGTATGCTTGTCATGAAAGTGCTGAGCCCAAAGCTTCGAGATACTTCTGCAAAAGGGCATTTGCAACCAAACACAAACCAGATCTGACCTGTTTTGTTTTCTGGTTTTTTGTTTGTTTTGTCTTTTTCCAAAAAAGTTGATGTAAAAATTACTTTCTTTAAAAGATACTGCACTTATCTAAGTCAATGGCACTGCTAAAACTATTGTGCATAAAACAAGAGCATAAAGAAAGGCTTGCATTTGGGTCCACCACACTCGAAACCTTAAATGCATCCGTCATGTGGAAGGAATGCTGTAAATTCTACTCCTGTCTTGAGGGAGCTGTGCATGAAATGGGGCAGCACCCAGATCTTGCCATGGTGCTGGACCCTGAACAGCATGGGATACTTTGAAGCTCCACTAGAAGGCAAAGATTCTTATCAGTGCTCAGCACCATGTGTCAAATGGGAAAGGCTATGGGTCCCTCTTCTATCTCGCTCACCAAACTCAAACAGCTGGTCAGAGGGCTTGTCACCACTCCACTGGTAACTACTCCACTGCGGGAGTATCAGGTCAATGGTCTTAGTCCAACTGCTCCTGCTGCAACATGTTGAGTGCTGCAGATCACACCACTAAAAACCCTGCTGTTGGGCCAGACTTCTGCTTTATGATGGTTCTGAGAAAAATCAGGTCACTGCCAGACAAACTAGGTACTTGAAGCCAAATCCTCATGCATATTTAGGCAGATTATTTTTCCTTTTCTTTTTAAAGTATCAGAGGACCGATACACAGGATGAAAGAAAAGGGAGAAGAGAGGAGTTATAGGCACATTTCAGAAGCAGGACCACCTTCCTCCTCTCCTCCTCTACCTAACCTTGCTGGCCAATGCACGGATGGTTTCACTCTGTTACCAACATCCCTGTCTAAATTAATCCTCCAGTTCATCCTATTTACTGTGCTAGTATGATTATTAAAAACAGAACTCTCTGGCTCTTCCACCACTCTGAAATTATGTTCTTGTCCTGGGGACCTTATACTGAATCCCATGCAGTGGCTCTAAACTGAGGTATTCCCTAGCACTAAAAGGGTGGAAAACTGTAACTATTAGTCACTTTTGACAATCAGTAGAATGCACCACTGGTAAATCTTTCCAAAATATTGTCAAGAGCTTATGGATTGGTGACAACCAAGTATCATCTCTGTCCTGCCCAACTGTTAACACAGGGCATCCTCCTGTAGTTCCAGGCACAGCGATTCCCAGCGACTGCAGGAGAGAAGGATCAATGCTTTTCAAATTGACTGTAACTGGTAAATCTAGATTTACCTTCAGCCTGAATATTACTGCACCTTGGTAGAAGATTCTCTCATATCTCAGTTTACCAGGAAGACTGCAGATTTTTTCTAATTCCCAAGAAACTTGTTAAAATAACAGACCCTTTCTCATAACATTTTCTGCAAGACTCTGATATTTTATGACTGGTAGTTTGATTTTTATAAAACTTGTATTAAAATAGTTTATATTGCTTCAGCTAATAGTGAAAGAGTGTCATGACCAGCGTGTTCCTGAAAGTAAAGTTTAAGAAATATCTATGAAAGAAAAAGGGTAATTTGTAAGATAAGAAGATAAAAGGCATTTTTTTAAATGCTTATCTGGAAAAGTAACAACAAGAAGTTTAAGTGTGGTTTTGCTGATTTTTCTCTCCAACTATTTGAAGCTATAAATGACTTAACTCAGTAAAATTCCAAATGTAATTATCTTCTGTACTTAGCCCAAGGCTTTCCATATATCTCTACGCTGCTGTCTTGCATACAAAATAGGTTTTTCAATAGCTGGTAACTATATAATGTACAACATTGTTTTAATTTCTCTTTCTTTGCTAACCTCTTGCCTACACACAGACACACTGTCAAAGCTGCCCAGCCAGAGCAGCGAGGTGCGGGGAGACAGAAAGGACTCAAAAACATTTGGAAAGGCAGTTACACAAACAGGTTATACCTTTGCATCACATTCAAAACATTCCCATTTATCCTCCCTTTGGCACTTAAAAAAAATTATTTGCTACAAATGGCAAAAAAAAAAATATAGAAATAGTAGTAATAATAATACATGGAGAGTATTAGTATATGAGAGACCACCAAACAAGCCAGGTCATGCAGCGTTTTGAAATAAACATCAACCATTTCCCCAGTGTATCAACAACTCTAAATGAAGGGGACCACATTCCGCTCACCCCCCTCCACCCCCCTGGGTGAGTATAAATAGCATTAGATACGTACTGATGGATTTCCAATCAGTCAGCCTGTTTAAGTTTCCTATTTCTTTTCAAGTTACGGTTTAGAAAAGAGGAAATGAAGCTGCAGTTTCTGTTGAGGGTTTTTAAAACTACTACAAGGAGGTTTTGAAAGCTGGTTTTCAATCGTAGGGGGAAAAGCAGAACTCATTTTTTATTGCTGTCGAGAACTGGATTTGATTAATACTGAGGTAATATTAAAATAAATTTTATTTTACCTGTAGCTCTAACTGCTGTACAACCTGCATTTGTACTCTACATTGGGCTGTACTTCTATCATCCAGCGCATGCTCACTGTTGAGATGTCTGTAACAATACACAGAAAATCATTAAGTGAAATGGAGAAACAAAAAGGAAGAAAGTAGTTACCAGGATGAATAAGCAATCTGAATGTTATCCAGCAGGTCTTCATCAATAGCTGAGATTTTTATGCTCATTTGTAAGGCTTATTTTTGCCTCTGTCCTGCTTTGGCCTGTATATCCTCCCGTCACTCATTGTATCTTAAGCACATTTTTTCAGAAGGCTCAACTGTATATAAGAGAAATTTTGCAGAACAGTTCTTTTTCCTCCATTAGGAAATGAAAGTGAGATTAAGAAATTATAGTAAAATAATTTCATCTAGAATTTCATATTACTTGATTATAAGACGCTGGATATATCTAAATGGACACATGCAATACATGAATAATCAAATCCCATAGAACCCTCATGTTTACGTGATTAAAAATAAAATACATGATTGTGTAAAGAACAAAAAAACACATAAAATTTGGTGTATAAGTATGTGCAAAATATGTACCAATAAAAGAGAGAAAAATACGGACAGTCACTGTAAAACAAACCATCTTCATCCAAAAGAAACAAAAAGTCATCCAGAACACTAGAACAGCTGGAATTCAAAGTTTATTGTAGTACGTGTTCTGAAAAACTTCCCCCATGCAAATGTTAAAATAAATTGGAAAAATAAAGCCTTTAAAACAAAACTGCTCTGAGGCCCAGGCTAAAGCTACATTTTGGGGTTAACACTTTCGTCGAAGTGCAAATAATAATAAAAATAACCTCCAAATATTGCTCTCCCACCTACACTTTTTTTTCACCTTTACACTGCCTTGATTTCAAGATCTTTAGCATACGATGGGCTAAATTTAACTCCACTGACTCCTGTGATTTACAACACAGAACAATTTGGCCTACTTATCCTGCCATGCTGGCTAACCACTGATCTC